>NW_026250581.1:0-3817 GCF_024244095.1 Nematocida homosporus | reverse complement strand
AGTTCTTAGTAAATCCTTCATGGAAGTCCTTTATCAAACTTCGTCATATATTTATACTCTGAAACTAGTGATAACAGGATTGAGATCTTTTTAGGAAAGTATTGGCTTATCTAACGTAATAAGGAATAAATATCTAAGTTCTTTGCCCCTGTAGTTAACTCGTCTAAAAGTAGAGATATCTCGAGAGCCTCATTAACGATGTGTGGGGGATGGCACGGACACCACATTCTCCCCTTCCTAGAAAGATATGCCCTACTTCTGAGAAAAGGAAAATCAGCAAAACCTCAAAACTCAGTGTTTACGGTCGTCGTAACTGTTTGATATTTCGTTGAATCAATCCCTTCGGTGTTTGTAATTTAGCTACGGTCTTGTCCTTATTCCATTCCACTATCTCATACGGCCCTTTCCATTTGACGGCTAATTTAGATCCCTTCGACGCTTTGCAATACATCAATTCTCCTATACCAGGTGTATTCGTTGCGGGTTGTCTATCTCCCGTTTGGTCCCTGGCTAGGAGCCTCCTTTGGATCTGCTTAATCTTCTCCTCCACATTTATCTTGTGTTGGTCTGGATCAAGTGGATGATATCCATGCACTAGTTCAAACGGCGTACACGCAATGGTACGATGGTACGTTTGCTGCAAACGTTTCTCTGCCATCCTAATGCACTCACTAATGGAATGTGTTCGCTTGAAATGACTCAGCACAAATACTATCTCCTGGTTCAGCCGTTCCGATACCGAGTTCCCTGTCGGATTGTACGGACTAGTCCTTACGGACTTGGCTCCCTTCTCCCTCAGGAATTGCTGAGTTTCCTCTGCTACGTACTGCCGCCCTTGATCGTGCAAGACGGTTTGCGGGGTCCCGAATTGTTCAAACCACTTCTCCAATGCCTTGATAATTTGCTTCGATCCTAATCGATGTAATACTACTAATTGGGTCCAATGGCTGCATCGATCCGTTATGGTCAGGACATAAAACATGCGTGGCTTATAGCTTCCTTTAAACTCTCTTGTCATAAAAGGTCCTACTATATCTGAGCATATATGTTGCATTACTTCGGTCGTTTGCAATTGCCCCAGTTGATCTTCCCTCTTTGCCAGAGTTCTCCGTGGCTTATACTGTTGACACTTTGCACACGACTTGACCACTTGCTCCACAATATCCTTTAATCCTGCTATGCAATACAGACTTTCAATCGTCCTACCTAACTTCCGTTGTCCGGGATGAGCCAAGGCTTCATGTGCCGCTTTGACTATTTCCCGACCTTCACGCGGATCTACGCTACGCTTCTTTCGGGTTCCTTCCTGATTACCTACGGTTCCGGCCACTTTTTGCTCCACTCTCTTTTGGTGGTGCTCCTGATCTCCTTGATCTGGCTGGCTCTTACTAAACCTTTCATCCATAGTAGCCTCTCTCTGGTTTTCATTACCAAGTACATCGGAAATTACGCTTATATTATGCGTTACCGGTTGGCATTTGGTATCTAGGCCCTTATCCTTCTGTAGCTGGGACATAGCAACTAGCGGTGTTGCTGAAGTGTCTTTCGAAAGTATCTTTCGCGACAGAAAATCGGCCATACTATTGTTAACGCCCTTGATATACTTAAAAGTTAGATCGTACTCCTGGAGCTGAATCTTCCAACGTTCTGCTCTACTACTGTCCAGTGCTCGATAATAAAGTAGATTTTGGTGGTCGGTCTGCACTGTAATTTCGGACAGAAAGATTATGTTTTTGAAATGCTGTAACGCTTTTACCACCGCTAATAGTTCCTTCTCTTCCACTGTATAGTTTAGCTCCGATTTAGACAACGCACTACTATAGAGTCCTATTGGATTCTCCTCTTGGATCAATACTGCTCCCACACAGTAATTAGACGCATCGGTTAACAGTACGAACGGTTTGTTAACGTCCGGTATCGATAATAGGATCCGCTTGCGGATAATCTGCACTAGCTTTTGCAGTAACCGATCGTCTTCTGCTGTCCATATGATCTTGCCTTTTTCCTTGCGTTGATCCCCTTTCATCTTAGCTAGTAACGGTCTTAGCTCCTCACTCAGTTGTGGAATAAACGGTCGGTACCAGTTAAGTAATCCTATAATGCTCTCAATATCCTTCCGTGACTTTGGTGCTTTCACGCGCTCTAGCGCTTCTACCCTGTCCAGGCTCGGTTGGATTCCCTGTTCGCTTATTACGTGTCCTAGGTACGTCACTGACTTACAAAAGAAGTTGCTCTTCTCCACATTGATAATAACGTTGCGCGCCTGCATTAGCTGTATGATCTCGTTCAAGTGCTGAATATGCTCCTCTTCCGAATTTGAGAACACTAGAATGTCATCAAGGAAGACCTTCACGAACGGTAAGTGGCCCACTATATCAAAGATAATCATCTGGAAAACTCGTGGTGCGTTCTTGAGTCCAAATGGTACTCGCAAATACTCATACTGTCGGTTCTGAATAATAAAGGTTGTGAACTTGCGCGCTTTCTCTGCTACTTCCACCTGATGATAGCCCTGCCGTAGGTCCATCTGCGAAAACACCTTGCTTTTGGGGATCTCTCGAATAATGTCCATCATATTCGGAAACGGATATGCTTCTGGTCGCGTTACCTTGTTAATCGCTCGATAGTCTACGACCATCCTAACCTTGCCGTTGCGCTTCCTTATCACGAATGCTGGTGACGAATAGTACTTCGTTTTCGCTGGTCGGATACATCCTTCTTTCAATAATCTGTCGATCTCCTCCTTGACGGGTTCGAGCAGGCGCAGCGGTACCGCATACACCGGGCCGATAATGGGTTCAGACGTTGTTAGTTCAATCTCCATTCGAGCCTCTGTGATCGGTGGTTGCACTCCAACTATGTGTGCCTGCGCTGCGATCTTCCTCATTAACTCCTCGCGACTTAGCTTCTTGGGTTCGCCTTCCTGAATCGTACAGATCGAAAACACTTTCCTCAACGGATCGCAGTCTTCCGACTCCTCCTGGGTGTGCAACACGTGTCCTTCTACCAATAGAATCCTTTCCCAGGCCCACACTACTACTCGGTTGTCCGCTAGCCAGGTCATGCCTAACGTACAATCATTCTTAATGTGTGTCAACACGTAGAACGTTTCTCGGGACTTGTATGTCGGATGCTCCATTAGTGTTACCTCACCGACGACCTGCCCAAGCACAGCTGTGACACCATTCGCGGTGTCCATTGTGCGGCTTTTGCCCTCAGCGAGCGGCTGGATCGTCTTCTTATTACGGTCACACCATGCCTTGGAAACTACATTTACCGACGCTGCCGTGTCGATCTGGAACTTCACCGAGACGTTCTCCAACTTCCCTCTCAGATACGGGGCTTGTCCCGACGATTCTGGTTCCTGGATTACGTTTACGCTCTGCTGGTTCTTCACCTCTTCCGAAGCCTGTTTCTTTCCATTCCCTTTGGAGTATCCACCTTTCGCCTTCCGGTCTCTTGTTGCGTTGTTACTTCGGCAGTCACTGGTGTTATGCGAATTAGACTTATGGATGGAACAGTACCTTCGAGGCGCGTTTTGTCGCCGCCGCTCCGTATTACGTGGATTTCCTTGTTCCCGCGGATATTTCGTTCCGTTTCTCTCCTTAAACCTTTGGTCCTTGTCACCTTTCCGACCTCGTTCTTCTTGCACCTGTGCACCCAGCGCCACTAACGCGACAGCTTCCGCATCCTGTATAAACTCCACTGCGTCTTCCAGTGTTTGACAACGCTGCTTCTGCACCTTACTCCAGGTTACTGGGGATAGTCCATGCATGAAGTCTCGGAACAGTAACACCTTTCGCATCTCCTCTGTTAC
>NW_026250545.1:0-1490 GCF_024244095.1 Nematocida homosporus | reverse complement strand
AAATCAAAAGCAAAACCAACCCTAAACCAGCCAAATACTAAACCAACCCAATTAGATGGCAAGGGCAAATGCAAATCAATCCAATGCCAACTCTTCATTGTCTGGGTTATTACTCTCTCCAATACTAACACTACTAGCACTACTAATTGGGTTGCTTGGTTGGGGAGAAACACAAACTTCCTCTCTTAGCCATGCTGTCTCCACGCGAGATAAGACATCCTCTAAGGGCAGCACAGACTGACTCAGTATCCGCCCAAGTTCCTCGTTAATCCAACGCGTTCTTTTTTCTTGCTTATCCTCTTGTCTGTTATCTTATTTGTCCTCCTGCTTTTCTTCTTGCTTGTCCTCCTGCTTAGTATCCTGCTTATCATATTGCCCCATCTTTCGCCAGTTATACTGCCCAATTCGTCGCCTAGCCTTTCTCTTTTTCTTCTGCTCATCTGCCATAACCCAATCTCAACTCAATCCCAACTCAATCCCAACTCAACTCAATTTATAGGTTCGGAGAGTGATATCACTTGATGTGCTTTCTGTACAGATAAATTGCTTTTCTGTTTTGAACAAGATGATATGATTGGGTTGGGTTGTGTTGGGTTGGGTTAGGTGTAGTTATCTACCAACCCAATACTAACCTGTGCTATTTTATATACTAGTACTAGTAGTGAATTGGTATTGGGTTGAGTAAGTCAAAATGCAATGTTAACTTAAGTAACTAGTTGCTATGTGTTAGTATTGGGTTAGTAGAGCTATTTGGGTCTTATTTGACCAATTTGATCGATTAAGTTGGTATTTGCTGGTAGAGTTAGAATACGTGTTCTCTGCTTGTATCAATTTAAGTGCCATTTTGTGGCCTTCACTAATCCTACACCATGCCCATCTACTAGTATTAAGTTGAGTTAGGTTAAGTTAGGTTGAGGTGGTGTTAGGTTGAGTTGTGTTAAGGTAGTATTGGAGATTTCGAAGCAGCAGAGACAGAAAGTAATAAAGAGATGCTTTATTGAGGCAGTATAACAACTACTAGTTTAAAATATACACAGACATACTACTAATACCCGCTAAACACCACATCAATCCCAACCCAACCCAACTCAACCTAATAGATAGTCAGTGCTCTGCTCAGATAGACTTTTCTTTAACCCCAATAATACTAACGCCTTGCTTTTATTGGGTGCGCGCTTTTTGCACTTGGGACACCTGACACCCATGGTTATAACGGTTTGTTGTGCGAAGCCCATATACTGCTCTCGTAAGATCATACAGACCCGCCTTATTGGCGCATGGTTCTCTTTGAGATGCGCGGCTTTGATGAGGCTCTTTAGTCTCTCTGTCTCATCATCCCCGACTACTTCTAGTAGTGTCTTGTTTTCTTGCGTTGGTATTACGTAGTATAACTGGCTGTTCCGGATCACAAACCTGCATACTTTCTTTTGGAACCGATACCATTGGGTTTCTGATAGACCGGCTGGTCTACTCGTATCTCCTTGTATATA
>NW_026250669.1:0-55316 GCF_024244095.1 Nematocida homosporus | reverse complement strand
GCTGGCACATACACTTGAGTAAAGAGGTGTACGTGTGGTTAGTATTGATTATTGTTAGGCATAGATCAAGATGAATTACTGCTAAACATCGATCCGAACAACATATTGCTAAGCAGTGGGTTGGTATTAGGTAGTGCAAATCAAGGCCTCTTGTTAACGATTATACTAAATCTGTTTATATCATAGAATATGATAAGAGATAAGAATTGGACAATAAAAGGAGATTTTGTTACTTTAAAGCACTTTCAGATAAGAAAGGAAGAGAGCGAAAGACCTGAAAGTATCTATCTCTCTTTTGGGTTGATAGCCACTTTCAAAACATTCGCAAACTAGTGCGAACTCGAGTTAGTATAGTTTGTCCGTGTATGTTTTAAACTAGTAGTTGTTAGATTTTCAAATAAAGCATCTTTATTGTATTCTGCCTCGCCAGCCTCGGAATCCGCAATCTCGGGCTTTAATTTCGTTTTTTGGAGATTTACCGGGGGAATATTTTTGGCCCTCCACATGGTTTGATAAAATTTGCTGATATTTCCTTTTTGGGACATTATATTACTCGAATTTTAGTAATTTTTCTAATTATGTTCGGCTCAAAAGTGATTGCCCTTAGATGGATTAAGATTTGTAGCGCTAGAGCGGTTAGATCTTGGGTAGTTGGTCTGGGCGTTTTTCTGATTTTACTGGCTGGTGTTGATAGTGTTGACATGCCAATGAGTCAACCATGGCATAATACCAGCAATACGTATGAAATGGATCTAATACTTCAATGGGTGCCGCCACTTCTTGCTGAGGTGGCCCAAAACTTGAAGTTGATTGGCTTTACAACTCACCTGCATCCGGAAGAGCTCCGAACTAAACCCTATATTCCTCCTAACACCAGTAAGCCTACCCTGAATTCAAATGTACTTTCAAACACGCCTGAGTATGTGGTAGAGTATCCACCAGATATCCACATCACATTTAACTTGCCTTACTATTCTGATGACATAGAGGCCTCAAAGGCTTTGACTATGCTAAGAAAGATCGCCAAAATTCAAGCAGACTCTGCCGATGTGGAGTTTAGAGTGTCTAACCCAAACCATCACGAGATCAATATGAAAATTCTAACGCGAGTTATCAATATGATTGATTGTGAAAAGTTGAGGATTTTCCCTGGTCGGAATATAAAACGGAACGAAAATGCCAATAGAACGGACCTACTTAGCTATAACGACGAAGCACGGAATACTGTCGAACATGCTGACTACGAATCGGCGCTCCAGATTACTTTTTTAACCGCGATCTCTAGTGGGCTTCCAGATCTGATAAACAGCGAGTTTATCTTGCTGCGACCAGCTGCGGCGGTAGTTCTAGAAGGTCTGGAATTCAAAAACATGTCTTATCTTAGCCAACTTAGACTATTAGACGGCTACACTCTTGCTTTTGAGCGTCTACCCCAAATAGTTTCCATTGACTTCTCAATTCTCCATGACTCTTTTCACAGATGTCAAGCAATTGAATTCCGAGACAAATGGCGCCTAGAATTAACACTTGCTGGACTTGACAATTCTGTTGTTCGACACCCCCACCTAACTCTAAATATGCCCTGGCGAACCCTTCAGTATTTGGTCAAAAACAATGCTAATCCAATTATCGTTCACACTATTTGGGTTCCCGATTCTGTTTCAAATACCCACCAAGAGTTACTTGAATTCTATCAACAAGAGAAGCAATATGACCTTCGAGTTTTTGCGTACAACATTCGTTTCGAGTTTGGCCCCGATACGCCATGTAATCTCGCTGCCAATAATGCGGCGATTTACACAACCGGCAACATGCTTAAACACGGAATCAAAATTGGTGCAATTAAGGTCTCTTATAGCCCCAAGCGAAAAGACTTTATAAGGACCATATCTCAATTCTCTATTATCGGAGCAATACCAAGTCGGGTGGCAACAGAAGCTGATGATCAAAATATTGTGTGTTGTGGTGACCGTCTCAATCAACCCAATTGGTCACTTCCAGAGACAGTTGACATTAAAATGGACAACAAGCTCTTAAAACTTCGACTTGAGAGTCGCGAGGAACATCGTATAGCTGGGCGATTCTGTCAGAACTTAACCTACAAAACACTTAACATCATTGGCGATAAGAAACCAAACCCAGACCAGGTTAAGCAGTGTATGCAGCTTCTTGATCTATTGGAATCCATCAGAGGCCAAAAGCTATGCATTTCGAATATTCGTGATAAGAGAAAAACCACGAGCAAGTTTGATTTAGTCACTCTGAAGGAAGAAACGACCCAATTCCCCCGATACACCCTTGATCTCGATACTTTGATATTAGACAATGTTGATGAGGCCATTATTTATAGGATGTTTGGACGTTATAATATTGTCAAGCTAAATGAACTGCATATTTTGAACCAGGCATTTAAGAATCTGGCTATCGTTCAGCTTCTTTCCTTCTCACTAGGCCCGATAGACACAAAGCTTGTGCTCAATGATCTGGCTAACCTAAATGAGATTGTGCGTTATAACCGGCGAGATCAAATCAAAGGCTTTTCGTTGTTCAAATACGTGGAAGATTTCCTGCAGTGCAACCAATCAGTGGACGACCTTCATCTAAATATGTTGGTCTTGTACACGGACGGCATTGGTGTTGATGAATCCGACCCAGCCCTATCTACAATTCGATCCTACGGCATTGAGCTGCTAACGAATAGCACTCTCGATAACTATTTCGCCAATATGTCAGCAATACAGGATACGAATGTACTAGTGCTTTATGGCATCACGATTGAGGCCTTAAAAGCAGATATAGCTAAGTGTCAAGCTCAGGTCCAAAGTCAAAATCCATCCGAAGCAGAAACCCCGGTCAAAAACCCGCATATCACGGAGTTGTCCCTAAACTTCCACAAGCGGCACAAACTAACCGAATTCACCTTAGTGGATATTATCAACTGGGTGGCCTGTCGATTTGAAAACGTGATCAAATTGCAACTGATAAATGCTAAGGCATCAAAGAAAGAACGGAGGATAATAGCTTCGCGCAACTACCTATTCCGCGGGCTGCCAGCACTCAACAACATTCAACTGCTCGATCCAAATTTAAACAACTCATTTATTGAACTGCTAAGCCGGCCATATCGTCATGTTCTCATGTCAGAAGTTCCATGTCCAGAATCCATTGCCATTGTGACATTATCTACCGTGTTAGAGTGGCTTGCTAAGAATGTAGGCGATCTTAGTGAGCTTACTAACAAGCACATCAATCCTGAGGCAACCTTCCACCATATTGAACGCGAGCTTACGGCAAACAATGAAAGCAATGGAAACAAAAAGCACGATGAGGAAGATGAGGAAGATGAGGAAGATGAGGAAGAGGAGGAAGAGGAGGAAGAGGAGGAAGATGCTAATATGTGCAAGATTTGCTACACCTACGACGAGCCAAATCAAGGATGGTTATGGAGAAATCCATTGCAAGCTAACAACTCCGTGACAACACTTTGCTACTTCTCGTGCAGGCATCGTTGTTGTAATAGATGCGTGGTCAAGCTTTTGGAGAAAACCTCCCCGATATGCCATATGTGTCGAAAGCCATTAGTATTCAAGAATAATATCTACCGTCTTATCCGTGTTCCTCGAAATGGCTTTGGCTTCTTCAATTCAGGCGCCAAAGTATCTGAGGCTGACAACAAATGGCTAGATAGCCAGGCCTGGGTTGATGGTCACGTTTATTTGTATGTCGCAGATAGACAACCAACTGATATTGCCACTATGCACAAAAGAGTGCCATCCTATGACAAATCTAATCCAATTCATGTCATTTGAGTTAGCTACGAATAAATTGTGCTAGATTAGGTTGGTATTGCATTAGATTAGTAAACAATTATAACATATTGGGGCTGCTGCTTCTTCCATATTATTGACTGCGAATATATGTGTGGCCTACTCTGATACGATGATGTTATTATATAAAAGGGTAGTAGATGATATGTGTGTAAAGTTGGGTTAGTATTGCGATTGATTGGGTTAGTATTGCGATTGATTGGGTTTGTACTAGTTGAAGCCGGTTGGTTTTTAAGTAACGGCTGGTTAGGTGTACTGATTGGCCATCGCGACCTATTTAGAACATCTTGATTGTTTGGGTTATGAACGAGAGCAGTGTGATAACCGTTAGATTAACCAAACCGTGGCACATTAAAACGACCAGATCTTGGATTGGCTTGGTACTATGTCATGTGTTGGTCTGGTTGAGTAGTGTTAGTGGAGTAGATGATATGAGTAGAACAACTGAAGTATCACAGCAAAGTCAAAATGAGATGACTAGAACCTTGAGAATGATTGGCTTTGCATTTGGTAGTTCGACCGTTAAATTGCAGGTTACGGCTTATGTTCCAAACTTGCAAAAGAAACTCACATCTAAGAATGGCCCAGCACTAAATCCAAGCCTAGGCCCATTCAACCCATTAGACAATACGCCCTATTATATGATAGAGACCACAGACAAGTACATTGTGTTTACATCACCTAAACTGAACGATGAGAGTTTTCTTAAGACAGTTTTAGCTGCGCTAAGAACGATTGCTATTATTAAGTGCCCGAGAGTTGTTATTGAGGTATTATGGCCAAAAGGGGACGTCTATCAAGAGAGCCTTCAGATTCTAACTCGAGTTATTCATATAGTTGATTGTAAAGAAATGGAGGTTTTGTGGAAGAAAGGAATAACCTTCTCGAACATTGACAAAGAGACAAAAGATGTGTGTTTACGCGTTTGTTTAGACGAGGCCACAAACACGCTTGAACATGCTAATTATACCTTGGAATGTCAGCTTAACTTTTCAAGCCAAAGAAGTAACAATCTTGCACACTTGTTAGATAGTGGTATTGTTTTGCACCGGCGATTTTCAAGTGTTTGCTTGATGGATGAAGAATTTAAGTCCGCCCATCTCCTTAGTAAGTTGCCTCTAGCAAACGACTACACTATCTTGTTTTTAGATCTACCCAAAGTAGCTGAAATTAATCTTAGCGTTCTCCAAACATCTCCGCCACAATGTGCCAAGATTGTTATTGAAGAATCTAATAGCAAGGAACTAACGCTAACAGGGCTTAAGAATGCGGTTGACAAACATCCAATGCTGGCTCTAGAGACAAATTGGGAAACCTTTCAGCACTTGTGCAAACCCAATAAGCCCAAAATCAATGTTCATGCTATTATACTGTGGTATACAAACGAATGCGCTATCCAAACAATGATTGACCATTTCCAAGAACAAACGCAAATCCAGCCTCATATCTTTGCTAAAACAGTCACGTCCAAAATCTCTGAATATATGCCATGCGACGGTTATGGCTACTACAGATATCTCTATAGCAAGGAAGCTTACTCTAAGTATGGCATCTCGGTTGATGAAACGCAGGTCCAATATGAGGGCCAACGAACTGATCTGAAGGACACCATCGATATGTTTTTCGCGGTGAATGCTTTATCGAAGGAAGTAGTAGCCGAGGTGAAGGAAGAAGGCATTATGTGCTGTGGTGATAAGCTCAGCGAACCTAACTGGAGCCCGCGAAAGAAAGTTGACATCCAGCTCGACTATGAGCTATTAACAGAATGGGCTGATAATTACATACAAAACCATCGCTTGTACTTCTGCCAGAATATATACTACACGTTGCTCAACATCATTGGCAATCCAACTCCACGTGAAGGACAGGCCATCAATTGCGCTAATTTTCTATGTCTATTTCAGAACATCACTGGACAAAAGATGCACATATCGAATGTTCGTGATGGCAACCAAACAACTAGCAAGTTTAGCTTGAGCACTCTACAGGCCGAAACCGCCAACTCCCCTAGATACAAGCTCAACATGGATGTTGTGGTATTAGAGAACGTTGATGATGATATTCTCTACTGGATATTCGGGCATTATGACCTGTGCAACACAACCGAAGTCTATATTCTGAACCATGGATTCACAAACCTTGATATTGCGCAGCTTCTTTCGCACCCAATAGGCCGTAACATTTCAAAACTCGTGCTCAATGACTTCACTGGGCTAGAAGAGGTTGTGCACTACCAACAACCAGACCAAATCAAAAACTTATCACTATTCAAATACATCGATATAGCCAAAGCAGAAGGCAGAGAAATGCAAAGCCTTAATCTAGACAAGCTCTTTTTATCATTGGACAATGCCGATTTTGATATACCCACCAAAGCCATATCTGCGCTTTGGGACTTTGGTATTCAGCCCTCAGCTATGCTATTTAAGGACTACATTACCAAGACACCAACTAACGCCAAACCCACGCGATCCATGATACTTGGCAGAAAGCTTACTCTTTATGGCATCACTCTACAGGCCTTACAATCAGATTGGGTCGGCTGCCAAGCAAAACAACCAAGCCAAAGCCATCTGGGCCCAAACCTAACAGTTGAGGAGCTAGTATTAATGTTCAGCGGCAAAGAGTCATTAACCGAGACAGCTTTAGTGGATAGTGTCCGCTGGACGGCCTGCCGATTCAAAGCATTAATCATCTTGCGACTAGTAAACGTTAGTGTGTCAGAAACTGAACAGAATGCAATGACCTCGCGCAACTATTGGGTTTGGGATTTAGATTCTCTTGAGCTTATTCAAATAGAGAGCGCAACCGCAAACATCGCACCGATCAAACTACCAATCCATCTCTATCATAAGAGTTGGCTGCTGACAGTCTCTAATACTACCCCTGAATTTACAGCAATAGCTTCTAAAACAGTATTCCGTCTTTTAACTTGCATTGACCAAATTAAGACACTCTTGCCTGAACAAGCTCTCACCAAGGCATCTTTCAAAATGATCATAAATGATATCACTGCCAACCAGAAAACTCCAAGTGATATTATATGCCCGGTTTGCCATGAAGGTATTTGTGTGGATTCAAATGATAAGAATCCAAAGGAAGGGGACACCCTCGAGAATAAGCAACTTGAATTTAACAGTGAGCACTACCCCATAACATTTTGCTATCTCAAGTGCACACATATGATCTGTAGTAGGTGTGTAGCTGCTGCACAGGCCTACGATAGCAAATTAACTCGATGCACACTATGCAAACGGGCAGATGTGTTTGATGATAGTATACATCGACTGATAAGTGTTCCTTTGTCTAGCTTTGTCGCGGCTAAAGGAAGTCACACCTCCGCCACAGAGAGCCACAAAGGGCTTAAAGACATGGCATTTAAAGATGACCACATCTACTTCTACATTGCCTATAGAAACCTAGATGATCTATACTCTGACCTCACAAAAACACCAAATTATGACGACTCCCACCCAATTCACATCATTTAAGTACTCATACTAAATAGACACTACAGAAAACCACCTAACTGTAAAGATCAAAAGTATCCACAGCCAAACTAGATCTAGCCCAAATCCTAATAATAAGCTACTCTTAAAATGCCATGAATACAACCCCAATAAAACACCCTCTTAAGAACAGCACAACTACCATCTCATTGTTAATTTGAAATACCATCTTTATTGTTCTTATTGCAATCTAATAACATACTAATATTGAGGTAGAATGTTTTAGGGCCTAACAACCCACTTACTGAGGGGCTAAATTGTTAATGGTATACTCTAGGGTGGGATCAGAGAATTTGTAGTCCTGAATATCAAGGCCAATCTCAACACTCTCTCGGATGATGCGATTGGGAACATCCTTGAAAAGCAAAAGCGCCTTAGTAGCTTCTGGGGTATCAATAGATCCTAAAGCTTCAGCACATTCATGGCGTACCATTTCATGCCGGCTTTCATCAGCTAGAACCCGAGCAAGATGCTTAGCTGAAGCCGGATGAGACATCTGACCAAAGACAAATGCAATTTCATGCTCAAACAAGTCAGACCGGTTCTCTGAATCAAACCCCTGTGCTAGAATTTCTACAGTTTCTTCCGTGCCGATATCTCGTAGTTTGAACATGGCCGCGTATCTTTCATAAAGTGGCAGGCTAGTATCAAGATAGATCTCGGCCAAACGAGGAATACTCTCTTCAGCCAAAGGAAGGGCCGGATCAAAGGACCCATAAAGAGACTCTTTAGCCCCACCTTTAATAATAAGATCGGCACCAATTTGACATGTTTCAGCAACAGCTCGACTTTGTGCATTTTCGATTGAAGCATAGTGTCGAAGGAGTGGCTCGTAGTTGAGATCGCCAAAAGTGGCAATGGCCTCAGCTGCTTCATGCCGAACTATTTCGTTCTCGTCTTGATTCTTAAGGACGTCGGCTAAAATGGGCAGAGCGGTGGGGTTTTGCATCTGGCCTAAGACATAAGCTAGTTCATGTTTAAGAAGAATCGAAGTAGTAGTGAATGCCTTGGCTATTTCAGTAACGGACAGATCACACCCAATATTACGAAGGGCAAAAAGGGCTCTAAATCGCAATTTTAGGGATTCTTGTTCATTTTGAAGTACGTTAGAAAAGCGAACAACTATCTCAGAGGAGCATGACGTCATGGGAGCAAAAAAAACATTTACACATAGAGATAAGAATTGTGGAGTGTTTTGTTTGCTTATCTTGGGTTTAGGGTAGGTTTTTATGCTGGTCTTGGGTTGGGTATGTTTTTGTTGAGTTTAATTTAAGTGTGGGGATGGGTGAGGTTTGATTAAACAATATTTTGGTAATGATATCTGGGCCAAAATTAAAAAGTAGATAGAGAATGTATGGTTTTGGAACTACTCGATGGCTGTACTTCTGGTGTGTGCTAGGATGGCTTATGGAACAAGGGATATGTGTTCAGGGGTCTGAGGGAGAAGTGGCTGTAGTGCCGCAGCATTTAAATGAACAGGATGATACCACTGAACAGGAGTGGTCAGTAGAAGTTGTTTGGGCGGCAAGGAAAGAAGTGCAGGAGTGTTTGAAGAAAGATCTAGCGCAAGACTTAGATTGGCTGGAAAAGAAGATTAACGGGTTAGAAGATGGATTTATTGGATTATTACTGGCAGATGACCTCGAATGGCTAGTGTGGTGTCGAGGTGTATTGCTGGGTTTACTAGAAAAAGAGGAAGGGGATAAGGATGTGGGTGAGAAAGCTGCTAGTACTAATGACAAGAGAAATCAGAAAGATAATCCTAATGACGTGAATAATCAAACGAAAAGCAGCCAAAGCGAAAACAAGCAGAAGGTTGCTGATAAGCAAAAGAACAGCCAGATAAAGAAAATAGTGCTTATTGACAATATTGGCGCTGCAAAGTTAGCGCGAATATGGATAAGCCTTCAAAGTCACCTGGAGGTCTTGGACTGTTTCAGTCAAGTGCTAAAAGAATGGCGAGATAAGTATAAGAGATGGCTAAGTGGGTCAGAAACTTTAGATCAGCAAGAGAGCTACACACAAGGAGAGCTTCTGGTTTATGAGCTGTTTAGAATTGAGATGTGTTTAGGCCAGTATCGCGGTGTAAATAAGATCTGGGTGGTAAGTAGAGTGCGATTTTTAAAACAGATAACGTCACATTGGCTACACAATTCGGGACTATTAGAATCAATAGATTCGAAAGGGAATGTCATGAATTGGAATGATGTTAGTCAAATAGTTTCTGAAGACATGAGCCCGTATTGCCAGCAGCCGATTGACATTCTTTACCTTTGCGATCGGCTTAGGGAGTTAATTCTTGAGAACCAGGACTGCTACTTGATCTTAAGCGGTATAATAAGAAACATCTATACCTTTTACAAGAATTATCAGGAATTGTGTGGGTTTGATAGAGAGACTCTGCAAGAAATCAACACGAAGCTTGAACAGCTAGATGATTACCGTTGGGCAATTGAGATTCTGTTGAGCAAGAAATTCAACAAGTATCGCGAGGAAAAGAACCCACCTGAATATCTCGAGGCCATCAATATCCTACACCAAACACAAGCGCACAGTGTCTTACATGATGTCTATCAAGAGCTTATTTCACTCATTACTACCGCAACGGCTGCCCAGTTTGGCAAGTATCAAGAATTTCCCACACTAACCCAAGTCTCAGTTTTTGATTTAGCTGCTATTAACGCGTTACTTAGCCGAGGCATTCCACGACTAGAATACAATATAGAGGTAATAAACCAGCAGAAAAGGTTTGTGGAAGACGCTCTTGTTCTCCTACTGGAAAAGGAAATGGCCATTCCTATCACACAGCCAGCCAGCACTCAAGGTATCCAACAAAGTCCTATTTGCCAAGTAGACGTTCTGTATCTGGCCAGCAATGGGCAGGACCACATCTTTAGTTTATCTAGTACTCCAAACCTCCCCCCGCCTTTGAATACGAAGGTTGATGAGAACAGCCCCGGCGCTGATCCTAGTTTAGCGGCCATTGATGGAGACGTGCAGTCCACTCAGCCTCTCACTAACTCTGTATCACCAACCACTACTCCTGCACTAACTCCGGAACCGGATGACCCATTACTGATCTCACCACCCCTAAACAACTATTATCAACTCTTGGCTTCTTTTATGAAGGCCGAACTAGGATTATCCGAATACGACCCCAATAACATGGATAAACTAGAATGCGAAATCAATGACAAATCCGAATCTGAATCTGAATTCGAATCTAAATCCGGCAATAATAACTCGAGTGAATTAGCATGTGAAACTAAGTCTGAATCTGAATCCAGCGGCAATTCCGACCCACTTGATCCTAATACCTTGAGTAAGCTTAATGAGCTCCAGGCCGCATTCTTAGCTGATCGACCACCACCACAACCAAACCACACATTCTCAGCGAGGCCAGCAGAATATACGCCTTATATCGACGGTGTACTGGATCTAGGCGTTTCAGGAGAGTTAATAGCCGATGAATGTTCCGATGATATTCAGACTGAGCCCCCAACCACCTCCGATGACTCCGACGCGACCCCATTATCCACTACTAAACACAAGCATAAGAACGGCAATGACAACGACAATGACAATGACAATAAGAACAACTCCCCAGTCGGCTCGAATCCGACCACAGCTCTTGATGATTCCGACGACAACCCCGGCTACCCACCAGTCTATACTCTCTCCTACCTTGCACTTCCCACCAACCAAACCCAAGACCCCGATGATAGCGAGGATTCTGATGAGAATGAGGACTCTGATGATGACGACTTATTATCGGCGGAGAGAAGGCCCCCACAGTATCCGGTTAGGTTTCAGCAATCCCCCAACCGACTAGGAGTTTTCTTCACTCAGGACTACATGCGCATTCTTATCCAGCCCTGGGGTGTCTTTTGCTACGACGCCGATCGCGAACAAGTATGGATGCCCTTCGATGAGTTTATGACTCCTTTTACTTATTATCGAATTCATAAGATAGATCTGAAATTCGTTCTGAACAGTCTCAAGGAACAATAAACAGTCCAGCACTAACCCAATACTAGCTTAACTTTCAACTTATAACAACTTATAATAACATAATAACTTATAATACCATAATAACTTATAATACCATAACAATCTAACGTATAATAACATAATAATCTAACGTATAACAACTTATAATAACATAATAATCTAACGTATAACAACTTATAATAGCATAATAATCTAACGTATAACAACTTATAATAACATAATAATCTAACGTATAACAACATGATAACATAATAGTCTAACGTATAACAACTTATAATAACATAATAATCTAACGTATAATAATCTAACGCATAGTAACATAACGTATAGCAACTGTAAGCTCACTAGCACATTTTATTGATTGTTAGCCGGATTAGATTGCGATGCCGCTGGGAAGAAAAGAATAGAAGGCTGATCGGCTAAACCGGACCGTTTCTGCTGTAAAGTAGTAAACCGCTCGTTGTTCTTAACCACATGCGACTTTTCCTCTACCTCCACCACTACTTCTTTCTCCTCCTCCTTAACCTCTTCCTGTGGCTTTTCACCCGCCAGAGGAATAATCTTGAACTTCTTGTGCGACTTGGCATGCTCATTAGGCAGAACAGACTCCATCTTGAAAGGCGTACTGGGTCCTTCCACCTCAACCTGGAAGTCCTCCAAGATATTAAGATTCGTATCTGCCGCCAGCAGTAAAGTCGGCCGCATACACAACGTAATAAAAGGTACAACCGGGTACCAGTACCAGTACTGCGAGAAAAGAATGGCCCCACATACACTTTTAACTGAAATATCTCTTGACATCCCATAGATACTAATGGTTCCATTGCGTCCACAGGCATCAAGAATAGCTCGGCCTAGTAAAGCTCCAAACCGAGCTGCTCCACTTTCACTCTTCCGTCTGGTCATACTGTGCATGTGCTCAATCACGCGCTTAAAGACTGGGTCATCACGAATGTTCAGCTGCATAAGTAAGAAGCCGGCCCCAATACTAGCATGTTGCCGGACATAAGTCGTCGTATCGTACATAAGCGTTTCAATCAAAGCTAAGGACTTCTTGCACCCAGAACCGACTTGGAACATACCTAGAGTTAAAGCTACACCCGCCCGTACATAAGCCGAATGACTTTGGGCCAAAGGCTCCAGCACTGAGCATAGTTCACTGGTCTTATCCTCTTCTAGCAAGCACCCAGAGCCCGACTGATCAGATAAGATCAGACCAATGGCAAAGACAGCAATTCGCTTGACATCCTCAGAAGAGTCTGTACTAATCACCGATAAGAGTTTCCTAACTGCACTTAAATCACCAGTACCTACGTACGCCGCTCCAAAGGAAAGTACACCTGAGTATCTAATGATTGGATTGATATCACCAAGCAGTTCATCCAGTAGTTGGGAAAAGGCCTGGGGAGGTTCAGAAGAAGCTATCCCAATGCACTTTAGGGCTACGCCCACTCCAACTGCTCGTGAAATCTTCTCGTGCTCAGTATCCCGGGCATAAGTCAAAACTTCCCGGGCTAAATCCAGATCAAAATTACCAGCTGTAGTTAGACCAATGGCATAAGCAGCGGCTTCAGAAACAGTGACATTATCGGAATAAAGAATGTTTTTGAATTTGTTGATTGTCTCAGTATCAGCTGTGCCCAGTCGGGTTAGACCCAAACCCAGACAGGCTCCATACAAGACATTACTCCGGCTGCTTTTCGACTCGGCATCAAAGAAAGACCCTAAGAAACTATCAGCAATAGTTGGTGAGTTCACTGCAATCAAACCCAAAGCAAACAAAGCCCCGCCACTTTCTGGATCGTCCTTCTCCGTATCAACAATTGAAGCCATTGGCAAGTAGTGTCTGAGTACTTCAAATGGATCCTCACTATCCGTATGAATCATACCAAAGGACGATGCCACTACAAATTTAGACCAGTTCTTAGCCTGTTTCATCCACTCTAAATTCTTACGCAAGTAAGTATCATTGCACGTTTTCCCACTCATAAACCCATTGCAGAAACTCAATGACATATGATTCATTGATAGTTTAGAACTTTGTGATTTTGATAGATCGGAAAGTAAACTAAAACTAATGTTGTTCTTATCGGTTAAGAATCGCTGGTAGACTTCTGATTGGAACTTACCCGTAAGTAGAGCATGGGCTTGGGCATCTTTCGCCTGTCCAGCAATACGTTGTGATAAGACAGGCGATTTATCATGCACTAAGAAAGCCACAAACAAAGCCGCTTCCTTACGCCGTTCCGCCAGATAGTTAATCAAAGCGACTAACTTATCTTCACTACGATTGACTAAGTAGGCATCAGCTAAAGCCTTAAAAAAGACCAAAGAATAGGTTTCCTTAGGACTCTCCTCCCAAATACTAGCTAGAACACTCAGTAATTGCCGATAGAACCGTTCGCGCTTAGCCCCTTCAATAATGAACTCAGGAGCCAAAGACTCTTCCAGAACGTGTGCTCCACTACGCAGAAACCTTTCAATCGCCGCCAAGTCCTTAGTTACTAGGAAGAGACCTAGTAAAGAGTAACTATTAGGACTTTCCTGGGCAGCTAATTCCTGTATAAACTGAGAAAGTTCTTCGTTCCTTTCTTCCTTAGCTGTTTCAATGTACCTCCTAATCAAACGATGGCGTGATTCTTCAAAGTATAGGCTTACAGACTTATCGTGATCCTTAGCTGCACTATGCCAGACATCTTTAGCTAAGATTGCATGGTTGACGGACTCATTGTAGCGCTGGGTGTAGAAACAAACCATGGACAGCAATAAATGAACATATTCGGCTTTTTCTGGGTGATCTTCAGGCTTTAGATGCGGAATTACATCGGATAAGAACCCTCCAACTAGGCCAATGTTTTGTGAAATCAAATCTAAGCCTTCTGCTTTCTTTTCCTTATCGGGATGCTGCAGAAGATTCTCAATAGCTGGAACTAGTGAAATCGACTCCATTACACAACAAAAACAAAACTAAATTTATACCATTGGGTTAGAATTAGATGGAATTAGGGGGAGATTGGGGGTTCTGACGGTGTATTTAGGCTTAGCGTAGAGTTTCGTGGTCTGATCGCGACTGTCTGGGACTGATTATCTTGGTTTTGATAGTTAAGATTGGTTTTTAGCAGGTTGTGGGTTTTATTTGGGATGAATTTGGTTGACATTGTGGGAGACCGGATTAAGAAACATGTTCTGCGCTTGGGTGCTGCGCATAAGGAGTGGCGGGTTTTAGTGATTGATCATGATACGGCACATTTACTTCATTATGCTTTGCCGATGAGTGAAGTGCTTTCGCAGAACATTGCGATGATTGAGCGGATTGAGGAAGAGCGACAGGCTGCGGCGGACTTTTCGGTGGTTTACTTTGTTAAGATGAGTGTGGGTGCGGCCAAGACTATTCAAAAAGACTTTGGGAAGAAGATGTACAGTAGTGTGTATGTGGTGAGTATGGGGCCAATTGAGAAGAAGGCCCAGCAGGTTTTGGACGAGGTGGCTAAGAAGGTGGAGAAAAGACAGAGTAAGGGCGAGTCTTTGCACTTTACTTGTAAGGCGGTTAATTTTGATTTCTTACCGCTGTGTAGTGATGTGTTTCAGTTGACAGTAGGAAGTAACTTTTATCTTGATAAGGAGAGGTATGCCTTGGAAGTGGCTGATAAGTTGCAGGGATTGTGTCGGACAGTGAAGGCCCAATGTACGCCGGTGGGAGTTGGGAAAGTTACTAAGAAAGTGGTTGAACGGATTGATACGACCGGTCCAGGGAAGTTAGTTGTGATAGAACGAGGTATTGATTTGAATACGCCTTTGTTGCACTGGTTTACTTTTGAGAGTCTCTTGTGGGATTTGGGTTTGGGCGGTCCTGGGTATGTAGTGGATCTTAATGGTCGGAAGAAAGGAGAGAGTGAGGGTGGTGGGGATGGTGAGGGCGAAAGTGATGAGGAGGCAAGGATTGAAATGAGTGAGAGCCATACGGTTTGGGAAAGTGTTCGGAATACGCAATTGGTGAAGACTCATGAAATTTTATCCGATCTAATCAAGGATGCAACTAAGTCCAATGAGAAGGAGAGCAAAACAAATATCAAGCGGTTGGTTAAAGCCATTCAGGAACTGCCCTCCCAGACTAAGACGTTGAAAGAAATTAAGGCTCTAATGGGTCTACTTGAACGTTGTGTGAACTACTTCAATACTCATGAGATCAAACAAGTCGCTGAAGTAGAACAGGGCATTGCTACCGGTAAGGATGCCGCTGGTAGTACATACAAGAAAGTAGCAACAAAAGAGTTCTTCCGGGTCTTAGAGACGGCTCGGCTGACTAAAGAAGAGAAGACGCGGCTGTACTTCCTACTTCTGGCTAACATGGGCTCATTACAGCGCAATGAGGAGAAGACTTTATTAACTCAAGGCCATATTAGCAAGAAAGAAGTCGAGTGCTGGGAGAAGGCCAAAAAGCATTTAAAAGGTCGAGCAGCTATTCCACTTACTAAACGGCCCATTCCAATTGCTCGGTACACCCCCATTATTCATGACGTGCTAACAGCTATCATCAGTAAGAACAAAAAGGCATGTACTCATTTTGATATCTCTTTACCTGAAACTAGAGAGAATTTATCGGGCCATTCCTTGCGTAAACGTGAATTTGTCTTCCGGGCCCCAGCCCATACTACATCTACTGAAAAACGCCCGATCATTATCTTCTTTATTGGCGGGGTGTGTATTGCCGAAATCTCTGAAATCCGCGAGATTGCCAAGAATACTGGTCTGTCCATTATAGTTGGTTCCACTGCGGTTTATTCTCCTAGTGGCTTTCTAAGTAGTCTGTCCGAATTGGGCTAGTCCATAGTAATGGTTATGGCACGTAATAGTGTGCGGCAGTACTGTATAGCTGTCACTATTCCTAGACACGTATCTAATTTTGATAGTAGCTCACTACATAAGCACTAGCAATAAGACCAGCTTAATACTACCACTCCACTACTAATCCACTACCACTCCACTACCAACCCACTACTAAACCCAATCGTCAACATAGAGTCTCATTTTGGGATGTGTTTGGGTGATGTACGTGCAGATTGCTTTGCGTGCCCCTTTGTTGCCGCAGATATAACCCAATTTAGTATCCGGGCATAAATTACTAATTAAATCATTGATTCTTTCTGTGTTGTTAATCAAAAACTGGTCCAATCTAAGACAACTGTTCTCTTGTGAATAAACAATCAAGATACGTGTCTGGTACTTACTCGAAAAGAACTCACGAGCCCCAACTAAACTAGACTCTTCTCCATCTCCACTCACTATACCCAAACTATGCAGAATACTCTCCTTCCTTGACCGACATCCATAAACCAGCACAAACTCCCTTTCCTCTTTCCGGGCCATAAACGAGATAAAAGGGGCTACACCCGTTCCAATTCCAATCAGCAATGCATTTCCGGCTTGTATTTGCATGAGCCTATTGGGCTTATGGATAGTGTTCATAATAAGTCCCGCCCCATAATTCAGGTCTGTCCGACCAGCAGCTGCACCAGCTATCATATTCAGCACGAATAAGGAAGCATGTCCGTACCGCTTCTCACCATACGCCTCCTTCTCCACTACTCCGCACAAGAACTCAACTTCATCCTCAGCTGCATTCAAACTCAGTACTGAAAAGGCCCGCGGTCGAATCTCTTCACTTAATTCCAATAAAGTTTCCAAATCTAGTTTCACTTCCAATCCGACCACCAGATCATAAAGATCATTCCAATTCTTACCCAGGCCAAAATAATCCTTACTTCCAGCCCGTGAGGCCAAGTACTCTAACTTAGCCCGAGACTCCGGCCCCGCCAACTGTCCCAATCTATAAAGCATGTACTTAGATGGCAATGAAGTCAAGTCCAAACAGTGCCGCAAACAATCATCAAGTCGTCCACTATAACTCATCACTACTCGACCCGTACGTATGTGCACTTTCCGGTACTCAATCCATTTCTCTCCCTTCCATCCCAAGTATGCCAATAATCCCTGCACCCGATCCTTACTATTAGACACCTTCACCAAAACCGAATCACCCGGCAACCAACTCTGCAAACCCCTACTCACCCCCAGGCCTTTAATCCATACTCGCACTACAGTCCGCCGTCCTTCAAACAATACTTCCGTCCGTCCCACCGCCGACTCCTTACGCCCAAACACATCCATCCCATCTTCTCCCACCTTCCCCATCCACTCATCACAACCTCGTCTACCTTCATGTTCCCCAGTCACTACATTATACTGCCGACCATTCAAAACAAAGTACGTCTTCCTATCACTCATTCCACCCTTCCCACTATCTAACTCATCACATTCCAACCCAACCCCACCCCATTCAACCTTATTTATCCGTTTAAAGACACCCTTATCACTATCGGTTAAATCAACCCAATTATTCAACTCAATCGGCCAGAAAGACAACATGATACGCTTTAAAAGCAATTTTATTTTCAGAGTTAGATGTACCAACTCTATCGTGAAAGTAATATCGGCAAAGCATTTCAAGACACAATCGAAGAGAAGATTAATTCACAAATAATTACTCCTCAACAAGGAAATGCTCTACTAGAGATGTTTGATAATGCAGTTTATTTAGTATTCAATCGGAATGTTCATAATAAGATGAGTTTTAAAGCTTCGATTATCAATTATAAGAACTTTGCCGATGTTTGGACATTTGTAGTTAAAAACTTTGTTATGACTATCAATGATGAGTTAGTTCGGGCCGATCGAGTAAAGATAGTAGCTTGTGATGCTAATATCAATGCTGAACGGACTACTCGGGGTAAGAATGCTGATAAAAAGAAGGCTTTCTAGTAAGTAAATAGTGTTTAAGTTTAGTTTGTGTTTGGTTTAGGTTGTGTTGATTTAGGTTGATTTAAGTTGAGATTAGATTGGGTTTGTGTTGGGTTAGGTTAGGTTTGGGTTTGTGTTGGTTTTGGATTGGGGTTAGTATTTGGATTGAGTTGTTGTTTGGTGTTGGATTTAGTTGGGTTTGATTTGCTTAATTATAGTGCTGTCATACGACTACTACTCAATACCAATTCATTATGACGTCATCCTCATTCACCCTTATTTACTTAAATAAATACTAACTTGTGTTCGTCTCAAAGAATGTCTTTAATAGAGTGTGTATATTAGATTGGTGTTGTGTTGTGTTGGTGTTGTGTTGAGTTGAGTTGTGTTGTGTTGATTTTAGGAACTACTTTAATGTCTAATTGGAATTAAGTTTAGTTTGGGTTAGTTTAGTTTAGTTTAGAATTAAATGAAATTGAAAGTAGTTGTTTTTGAGTTTATGTTGTGTTTAGATTTAAATTAAGTTTAGATTGTGTTTGGTTTAGATTGCGTTTAGATTATGTTTGGATTGTGTTTAGATTGAGTTTGGTTTAGATTAAGTTGGGATTGGGTTGAATTGGATAGGATAATTAGATGGGGCTGGAATGTGTGGGGGTTTAATTAGGGAGTGACGTGTTATTTGGCTGGATTGGGATGTATTGGGTGGTGTATTTAAGGAGAGGCGAGGGGGTTGGGAGCTTCGGAGGCGTAAGGGCCTAGGATGAAGCCGGCCAGATACAAAATGTATTGAGGCTTCTTTGGTAAGCCTTTGGAATGTATCTGTTGGGCTCTGTAAAGAGGACGGGCCTGATGTTTCAGGGAAGTGTGTAATGGCTGATGGCTTTAAGTCTGGCTCTGTTTTGGGATGTATTATATGAAAGCTAGTGATCGGATAACTACTTGGGTTTGTCTATTTGCCTTGGGTTTATCTCGGGGTAAGGTAGTATTAGTGGAATTAACAAATCCTGGGCTGAGTTGGGCTGGAAGGACCTTTGTACTGGTGATAATAGCCGGTTGAAGGAGCATACGGAAGTTGGTTGTTACAGGACTGTAAGATGCAGACAGTCAGTGAATATTAGAAAGTGGTTATGCTGAGATGGACGAACAGATTTAGTGTGTAGATATGACTTGTCATTCTTAAGTGGCCGGGAGTAGGATCGCTCTGGAAAAGAGTGGCTGAAGTAGTTCGAAAGAATCATAGCGACAAGTGCTATCCGGTTACTAGTGGGATCAGCTAGTGGCCATTCGATCGGATTGGTTTAGTACACTTGGGAGACTAGGGTATTTAGACCTGACAAATCTAGAGAGAACTAGACTCCTGGAAGGACGGTGGAAGCTTTACATTGCTGGAGGAGAATTAGTTGGAAGACAGGTCGGTTTTAATCGGCCTCGATAAGTATATTTATCAGTTCAGAAGACGAGTTAGCCTAAGGCGAATGACTGTTTAGTTGCTGAATTATTTGGCGAACAGTGCTTTCATACTACTACTAGCCATGAACATTTGCTACAGAGCGAATGTAGTTGGCGAGTCGTATCAACTTAAACTTCTTCCTCCTATTGGAAGAGGTAATACGAAGTTTGTGGCCATCCGGTTGTGTTCAAGACAACCGACCGAACAGAAAACTGCTTTATTCGTGATCGGCTATTATGGAGCGTGGACCTTAATCATACTACTGCCAAATGGGCTGTTCCCATAACAGTAGTGGTAGTGTTTAAATTGAACTAAAGTAGCCGAGCAGTTTAGCTGCAAAGGATAGATGCTACTAAAACCGATTTATTGGTTAATAAAGCATGTATTTACTATTTGGTTATGTTATGTGGAGTGTAGTGAAGTAGAGTGAAATGAAGTTATGTTATGTGATAAGAATATGTCAGTATAAGATAAGAACAAGATGGTCGTTGAAATTGAAATTTGCCTTTAGTATATCTTAAGCCTAGCTGAACCAGTTATTGTAAAACCAGATACCAACTCAATACCAACGCAATTAGTTGTTAAGGTACAGACTAGAGATCTTTTCTACAATTCTTGTTTTGGCTTCCTCAGTAGGTGCAGTGTACTTCATATCCATGATTTTGGAAATGAAGGCCTTAAGCTCTTCCTTGTTGAACGTATGCGTGTCCTTCTGGGGACGCGGCCGACTAGTCAATCCGGTTTCTAACAAATCATCTATCTTAGCCCGTTTACTAGGCTCACGAACTAAACACTTCTGCATCTCGGCCACTGCTTCTGGATACCGATTGTCATTCGGTTCTTCTAGTGGATACTCAACCGCATACTTATCATCAAGTAGTTTCTGCATACGTTGCACTAAGTTCTTGAAGCGCATAAAAGGCGACTCGCCAAAGTACATCTCATAAAGAATACATCCTAAGGACCAAATATCACTACTACGTCCCATTTTAGTTTTACCTTCTATAATGGCTTCAGGAGACATATAGTTAATTGTACCTATCTGTTTTTCACGAATGATATTAGTCGTATCATTTTTGATTACTTTTGAGATACCAAAATCAATGAGTTTAAGACGGCCATTAACAAACAAAAAGTTAGCCGGCTTAAGATCGCGATGAACAATCCGGTGGTCATGAATACATTTAACTGCCCGTAACATCTGTTCCCAAAGAGTAATCATCGTATAGTTCTCTTGGCTACACCGATACCCACCCGGTACTCGTGTTCTTTCTATCTCTAAAAACCTACTTAGATCAATATCTCCATGTTCCATTAGAATAGCTATCCGATCATGATTTACATAACTATCTTTAAGTGTAACAATCTCATGCCGTTTTTTAAGTCGTTTCAAAAGCTCAATCTCATTAACATAACTACTATGAATCTCTTCACTCTCCCGGCCAGCCGGTATCTTGATCTTTTTCAAAGCAAAGACTTCATTCTTATCAGAAAGAACTTGATAAACCTTACCACTTCCACCCTTACCTATAGTCCTTAAAATCTTAAGTTTCCGACCATTCAAAGTAATCTTCTTATGATTAGGAGATCCTGGACCTTTCTCCCCACCTAAACGCCCTTCATTCGTCTCCCCTCCTAAATCCCCACCTATCTCCATATCTAAATCAACTCTACTCCCGGGTTTACCCCGATTAACTGCACCTAAAGGACTATCAAAAACAGAGCCACACATAGTCACTGTATCGGACATAGCATTTTGAGTCGGATAATTTCCACCAACATTCTCCTGGTCCAGTAAAGACCGACCACAACTCCCTAGACCTCCCATCCCTAAAGGCTCATTCCCTAAGAACTCACTCGGTTCAATCGTATACCCAACACTTCGTGGTGTTTCCGGGTAGAGTAACCGTGTATCACTACTATCCGCACTACCTACTTGTCTTTCCCGGGCCCAACTTAGAATAGCACTCTTCTCAGGACACTCTTTATACTGCAACATATCAGCAGCTGCTTCAACTACTTTAGCCCGTTTACTGCAACTATAAGGCAATCTTGATTCATAGTCCAACCAACCACTCCAGAAAGAAAGAAATCGCCAATACTTACTTTTCAACATCTTGTACACTTCTCTGATTTCAGTATGTGCATATCCATTCTTCTCTAAAAGTCCGATATATCCTTGCCATAACTCTAGAGTTTGCTCGTTAGTATCTAAGTTCTTTTGGGTAGCTTCATAGTAAATTGAAAGTAGACGAGTTAGACTTACATTGTTCTGTTTCTGCGACTGAATATAGGCAAGAATGTCTTCAATACGGAAGAGTCGCTCCATTGGCCTAAATAAAAAAGAGGGGGTAGTTGTTTATTGGTCTAACTCATCGTGTAAGTGTTGGGCGGTCGGCTCCAGATTGATACCAAAATCCGGGAGACTATGAGTCATGTATTTGGCGCGAGTCCGGTCCTGGGTGGTGCAAAGTGAGAAAACATGGGTAGATAGTTGGTGCATGTTTAGGACTGTGCGGATCTTATCGGTGCAGTCGAAGGCCACTAGAGACTGGACTAAGGATCTAAGATCGTCAAAGAAAGGACCATTAATCAGGCCAGGTAAGTCTTCATACGTAAGTAGAAGAATCCAGGCTCGTTTAGCTACGAACTCAGGTAGAGAGGTAGTGGTTTTGTTAGCCAGAAGAGGTAGGCGTTGGATAGTGGCAGCAGCCGTATCTAGACTAGTAGCTGAGTTAGCTACAACTAAGCAAGGTACAGTAATGTCTCTATCTAAAGCTACTAAGAAAGCGTTAGGTTTAAGATGGGGCTGACCAGCAAAGATAACTTCAGCAGTACGACCAAAAGCTCTAAGAGATCGAGCTAGACCAAATCCTTCCTTTTTAGGCAAAATACGATTAAAAGATAGTTGTTGTAATTTTGAAATACTTTCTAGCTTATAAACATTACTGTAGAAGAAAAAGACCGGTTTAGATTGAGTTGAGTTGGAGTGAGTTGAGTTGGAGTGAGATAGATGAGTCATAGTTTGTAAGATCTTTTCTTTGGCGGCTGTCCGGTTAATATTAATGAAGACATAATGGGAGTAGATGGGTAATTTTGATTGCCAAAAATTCCAATCTTGATAAGTAAGAATAATAGAATGGAGTGGATTTGGGATGGTGTTAATCTTTTGGTTTTGATTTTGATTTGAGTTTTGATTTAGGTTTTGATCAGTCTTTTGTTCGGAAGTATCGGGTGAGGTGGGAGAAGGTGCCACAAGATGGGAAAGGTGGGCTTGTGGGTAGATTTGTTGGAATTCTTGAATTATACGTGTAATAAACCCAGTAGGGGGCGTATCTACAACAAAGACCGTTTTTTCCCAATTTATTTGGTGAAGAAGGTCTTTATCTAAAGAAGTTGTGGTGGTGATGATAAAATCACCAGAAACAAGAGAAGGCATAGGACGCGTTCTGGTTCGTGGTAGTAGATCCATAAAAAAAATGGCTGGGGTTTGTTTACATGCAGGTGGAAAGCTTCCAGCCAAGTGAAGAAGTAGTCAATGAAGTAGATGCAGAAAGCACGCATATAGAAGAAAAGCTCTTGGGCTTATCAATTAGTCAGGAATCAATTCAAAAGGTTATTTTGGAATTCTTATCTGAACAGGGGTATAGTAAAGCAGCTCGAGCTTTTAAACGTGAAACTGGGATTAGTATTGAGATGGTACCAGTCCTACCTGAACGAGAAGAGATCAGATTATTAGCCGAGAAAGGAGAGTTTTTAGGAGTGCTAGAAAAGACATCTGCTATCTCTCCTTTTATCTTTTCTGATGATCCTGCCTTGTACTTTGCTATCTTAAGACAAGATTTATTAGAAGACGTAGAAGTACGTGGCCAAACAGAAGGACATGTCTTATTACGGATGGAGAAAGAAGTAGCACCAGTAGTAGAAAAACATCCTTCTTTACTAAGTATGATGGAGAGTTTAGTAAGTGAGATAGTCTTTCGCACTCGTAGTCTTGAAAAAGTACTGGAAGGTCGTCATGAAGTCTTTCAAGAGATCAACCGGAAGGTTTTAAGACTATTTGATTATGAGATCAATGACGGTCTTTCTAAGTTCCTAGAAGAGACAGAGGAAGTAGCCAGCACAACCCAGTTCATATCTCTAGCCAAAGAATGCCCCCTAATTGATGTCTTAGTTCAAAAGGTCAAGAAGCAATTAAGATAACATTTGAGTTAGTATTGGGGTGGGGTGGTGTTAGGTTGGTGTTGAGTTGAGTTGGTGTTGGATTAAGATAGCTTTGATAGTGATTTTAAATAAATGTTTAGTAGTATTAAGTTAAGTTAGTATAAGTGGATATCTAGTTATTTCAAAACAACAGATGAAATGTATATCAAAAACAAAGTTTATTTAGATAGTAGTTGCATGAGTTAAGGTGAGGTAAGGTGGGTTAAAGTGAGGTGGGGTAGGTTGAGGTGGGGTGAGTTAAGTAGAGTTAAGTTAAGTTGGTATTTGGGTTATATAGTAGCCAATTAGATAAGACACAATCAAAATCACAACTTAAGTCAAAATCAAAATCACAACTTAAATCAAAACACAAACAAAACACAACTTAAATCAAAATTAACTCAAATTTATCTAGAAATGATCACATTCTAACTCCAGAACTCCAGTTTCATAATTATAACTGATAATTCGTGCTCGGCCATTACTAGCCGCCTTATTAATGATATACTCCTGCATTTCCTTCTCCGGAAGACTCGTTCGCTTCCCTAAGAGACTCAGTCCCGTTGACTTACTGTAGGCAAAGACATTCTCCAGCACAATCTTAGCCGGATTGTTCAGACCAACTCCTACATCAATATCTTTATCAGAATACATAGTAATTCCACCCTTACTAAACTGTACGTCATTAGGAATCGTATCTAGATCTACTTCACTCAAATCTATCTCACATTTAAACTCAATATAACCAGCTCCTTTTTTACCCACTACTAAACCATTGATTTTCTTATCTTTCATTTGTTTAAGTTGATCTAAAGGCGGGATAGTATAGTACTGATTGATTTCATTTTCAGGAATTTCATTAGGATCAACTGGAACTAAAGGTTTATCAACTGAAAGAGATTTAAAAGGAGCCGTTGTTTTGAACTTGATTTTTGTACGAGGAGCCTTTTCAAAGATAAGAGGGGGAACTTCAATTTGTTTTCTTTTTTCATAATCATCACATTCTTTGAAGTTGATAGCAGATAAGAGATAAGGATCATTGTTTTTACTAGGAGTAGAACCGGTCGTACTTGTAGTTGTACTTAAAGGTTTAACTTGCCCAAACGAAAAAGACGTATTACCAAAAGACTGACTAGCTAAGCTAGGATTAGTAGTACTACCGGGTGTTTCCACAGGTTTATTAAGCGCAGTACTGCCTAAGCCTAAGCCTAAGCCGGAGCCTAAAGGATTAGTATTAGATAAAGAAAAACCAGAAGTTGACTGATTAGATAAGGACTGGCCTAAAGAAGGATTCAAAGCTGAGTTGAAAGAGAAATTACCAGTTGGATTTAGATTAGAACTAGGAGTAAGACCAGTATTATTTTGATTAGTAATTTGTTCATTTGGTTTAGATGTAGATAAGAAAGATTGATTTTGATTAGAATTTTGATTCAAATTACCAGTTGAAAATCCAGATAAAACAGGCTTATTCATATCTTGACCTAATTGTGAAGGACTATTAAGTCCAAAAGACTGATTAGTCTGACCCAAACCTAAACCCGACTGACCAGTCGGCGTACCAAAAGGCGAAGCCTGAGCAGTCACTGCCGGTCTAAAAGCACTAGTACTACCACTACCAGCCACTGCATTATTCAGTCCAAATCCAGAAGTACTACTACCACTCCCTAACCCACTCAGATTAGATTGACCAAAAGGATTAGTATTTTGATTTTGATTTTGATTTATCCCTACCTGATTAGAATTACCCAATTGACCAAAAGGATTAGTATTTTGATTAGTACCCAGTTGATTTTGATTTTGATTGGGTTGAGTTGAGTTCAGTTGACCAAAAGGATTAGTATTTTGATTAACTCCCAGTTGATTTTGATTTACCCCTACCTGATTTTGATTAGCACCTACTTGATTTTGATTAGAACTACCCAGCCCAAACCCAGTACTGTACCCCGGCTGAGTACTACTACTTACACCTTGAGTCTGTCCAAACCCTAACCTATTACTACCCCCAGTAAATCCACCCCCACCACTACCACCTAAAGAACTAGTTGATGCATTAGGAGTAGAAAAGAACCCACTACTTTGATTACCAAAAGTCTGATTAGGATTTTGATTACCAAAAGTCTGATTATTACTAGTATTTTGATTACCAAACCCACTACCAAAACCTCCACTAGATCTTATCATTGTATTATTATTACTACCCTGATTAGTATTAGATGTACTAGGGAGATAAGAAGAATTACTACTACTACTCTGACCACCAAAAGTCTGACCGCCAAATCTATTACTACTACTAAACCCTCCAAATCCACCACTACTACTCTCCGGCTTAGACTGATACCCCGTACTAAATGAACTACCAGGCGTACTACTATAAAGAGAACTACTCGGTTGTTTCATAAAGGCTGAAGATCCAGTTGTATTATAAGTAGAAGGAGAAGAAGAGTTATACTGGGGTATACGTTGAATATTACCTTTACGATTAACAGTATAATCAGCTGCTCTTAACTCTTCTAAGGAGTACTCTTTATAAACAGGCATAGCAGTAATAGAGATAAGATCCATAGGAGTACCTGATTGTGTATGTGTACTCTCTTTGATAACACGATAAGTCTCCCGGGAAGTATTGGGAGTACTTGGTGGGAGTTTAATTGGGGCATTATTATCAACAGTACCGTATCTAGAAGGGGTAGAGTAAAGAGAGTTGGAGTTATAAGGCTGTCTATAGATAGATTGGTCTTGATTTTGCAGGGGTGATTGATTTTGCAGGGGAGACTGATTAAACCCCGAAGAGAAAGTATTGGGATTATTGTGTCCACTATTCATGTTAAAAAATAAAAAATGTGCAAATTTATAGGTAGGGTTAGATATGGGGGTTTTAGAGGGTTTAGGGTGGGTTTTAAGGGTTTGGGTAGAGTTTGGGAAGGATTGGGGTTGTTTTAGGAGGTGAGGAGATCGATTACCCGATAAGGAAAGATTTTTTAAATGAAGTTTTTATTAGATTTGGATTGGATTTGGGTTAGTTTGGATTGGATTTGGGTGGGGTTAGGTTTGGGTGGAGTTAGTTGGAGTTTGGATTAGGTGGGGTTTGGTTTGGGTTTAGTATTGGGTTGAGTTTAGGTGAGTTTAGATTAAGTTGAGTTAAGTTTAGATAAGATTATGTTAAGTCAAGATTAAGATTATGTTAAGTTTAGATTAAGTTGAGTTAAGTTAAGTCAAGATTGAGTTTAGATTAAGTTAAGTTTAGATAAGGAAGTTGACATATGATTATGTTATATTTAGATAAGATTAAGTTGAATTTAGATAATAAAATAAGATAATGTTGAGTTAATGTAGATGGTAGATAGTGGTGTTTTATTTTGGGTAGTGGTCGGATGGTTTAGGTCTTCTTGGAGGTGCAGGCGAAGACGATGATGAGGATGGTGGCGATGATGATGAGGACGGCGGTGGCAATAATGGACCAGAAGAGTTTGTGGTTGTTGTAGATGCGGCGTAGTAAAGATGTTTCGTGGGTAGAAGATTTGGCCTGAAAGCCTATGGTTGATTGGTATCTTCGGCTATCGTATCGGTTACAGTCGTTAAGTGGCTCGGCTTTTAATGTAGTTGCTACTCCAGAAAGATAAAGAAGAGAGATAAGGACAAAAGATAAGACGAAGTTCAAGTATTTCATAAGCAAAATTGCAAGGTTTGGGTTTAAGTAGCTCAATTCTCAACTGATCTAAGCTGGGCGATAATCGCGGATCATATTGGATTAGTGTGATGCTAAGTAGAATAAGATGAGTGGGATGGAGTGGAGTGAGGTGGGATGGAGTAGAGTTAAGTAGAGTGGGATGGAGTGGCGTATAATGTAAATTAGAGTTGGCCACTGTTTACTTGGGCTAGAAGGTCTTGATAGATATCATCTACGGAGGCAGTGCTGGGTAGTGCAGGGCCGGGTTGGTTTTGGCCAGTGACTGCAGTTATATCAACGAAATAAATGCGATGACAAATATCTAAGACGGCTAAGAGCCCGAGTTGGTCTGGACATACTCTTACCCAGCCTAAACTATTCGTTTTAGATAGTTCAAATTGGTCTAAGTGAGATAATTTAGTCTGATCTATTATGTGTAGATGGTTAGGAGTAGTGCAGATAAAGTATGATTTATCATTTACGGTATAAGTTATAAGATCCGTAATCTTCTCAGTACTTACTTGTTTGAGATGTTTGATTTGAAAAGTAGTTGCATCGGACCAGTCTAATAGTTCTACTAGCCAACCTCCAATTGTTCCAGCAAAAAGTCTACCTTGACTTTCCACTAAACAGACTAAAGTTTCAGTTTCCTCCCGATCAGCATGAATATGGGCAATTTGATTACTCACTACAAACTCTCCTTTTTCTCCTCTTTCCACCCAAACCACACTAAATCCCGTCAATCCCACCCAACCATCTCCATTCACTATCCATTTAAGCAAGTAAGTACCCAACCGCCACCGAAAGGCTTCTTGCAACTGCCGTCCACCACTCACCAACTTTTCCTCAACCAGAACAACCAGTCCATTAGCATCACTAGCCACCCAGTACTCCTCTACCTCCCCACCACTACCTCTTATTCCACCCATACTCTGCAAGTACTTACAAGGCAGTCTTCCTATACTAATCCCACCTCCACCTCCCAACTTAACTTCACCCTTCCAAGTACCTATAGCCAACTTACTATCCACTTCGTCATTCATAACACTACCACTACTACTACCACTCATACTCATACTCATACTCATACCACTACCACTACTAATACTCATACTCATACCCACCCTATCACTACTAACCACCCTATCATTACTAATACTACTACTCATACCACTACCACTACTACCCACCCTATCATTACTAATACCACCACTCATACTAATACTACCCATTAAACCCAATTCATTGCTGTCAACATTATTACCTTTTATAGCCAGAGCCGAAACTGGATCTTCAACTTGAGTTATAACTACTGGATATTGCTGTGCACTAATCTTAATAACTCCACCTAAGAACCCTCCAAAAACTAAAGCCTTATTCAGGCAACAAGTAATCTTTTCCGCCAGGACTATCTCTTTTAAGACTTTTGATTTGGACATGGTGGATTTTGACAAGACAAACCGCGTATCAGTATCCATATGACTTGCAAATTTCTTTTAGGCTATGAAACAAGCTGGCAGTCGTGCAGAAGAAGTCCGTCGCAGAATTATCTCTGTTACTCAATCTATTCGTTCTACCATGGGAACAAGTCTAGGACCTAAAGGAATGGACAAAATGATTACGCAGGGCAATCAAACAACTATTACCAATGACGGTAGTACGATTTTAAAGATGATGAAGATGAAACATCCAATTGCCCAACTGATCTGTAACATCTCCCACTCACAAGATGAACAGAGTGGTGATGGTACTACTAGTATTACTCTTCTTCTTTGTTCTTTAGTTGAAGCAGCTTCAGCTCTGATTGATGAGAAGATTCATCCCGTAGTAGTAGCTAATGCCATGGAAAGGGCTAAATCTGTGTGTAAGGAAGCTTTAACTAAACATTCAGTTGAAGCTAAGGGTCAGAATGACTTAAGAGATTGTATTCGTATCTCTTTAAACTCAAAGATTGTTAGTGCTTATATTGAAGCCATTACTGAAGTAACCATGCAAGCTATTCAGCATACAGTTGGTCCTGATGGCGTACTACCCCTGCAGAACATTAGAAGGATTAAGATCAAAGGGAATATGGAAGAGATTAAGATGGTTCCAGGTATAGTACTAAGTATGCCTTTAAAAAGGAAGGTTAAGTTTATGCCGCGTAAGATGAAGGTTGCTATTCTACAGTGTGCTATTGGTCAGTCTAAACCCAATTTAGATGCTAAACTTAATGTTGGTAATTATGAAGCGATGGAAGCAGTAGTACGGGAAGAAAAAGCTCATGTTTTAGCCCTATGTAAGACTATTAAGGATTTAGGTCTGGATTTACTTATTATTCAGAAGAGTATTGTGCGTGAGTCTCTTTCTGAGCTGGCTTTGCACTTTTTGGACCGTTTAGGTGTTCTGGTGGTTGATGATGTGGAGAGGAAGGAAGTTGAGTTATGTGCTGAACAGTTATCTTTATCTCCAGTAGTTGATATTAATGAGATTAAGGAGAGTATGGTTGGTGAGTATTTAGTGGAGGATTTAGAGGGATATGTGAAGATTCAAGTGGAGTCTAAGGTATGTACGGTGATTTTACGGGGAACGGATGAAGTTATTCTGGAGGAGGTAGATAGGAGTTTTAATGATGCTATTAATGTTGGACGGTTGATGTCAGCTACACCACGACTGATTGCTGGGGGAGGTGTGCCTGAACTGGTCTGTTGTACGGCTTTAGCTCAGTATAATGATCCGAAATTGCCTAAGGTTAGTTACTGTGTGCGGGAACTGGCTAAGGCTTTATTGGTAGTTCCAGAGATGTTAGCAGTGAATGCTGGGGCTGAAGCTATTAGTACGTTGGAGTGTTTGCTTAAGGCGCATGCTCAGGGTCCTTCGGACTTGGGAGTTTCGGTACGGGCGGTTGGTCCTGGGAGTATGCAGAAGGAGAATGTCATTCAGCCACTTGGTGTGTCTTTATCGGGTATATCTGGGGCTCTAGATGGAGCAGCTGCGATTGTGCGTATTGATGACTTCATTCCGGCGGCCAAATAAACGGGTTATTTTATGCATTGTTCTTGTAGTGTTTGTTATGAAGAGTGCGGCCTTGGAAGAAGCCTTATGGCGGACTGTTTTGAAGAAGCCGGTATTTAGATCGGGGTACCAGCGCCGAGCGGATTTATTGCGGTTGAAACCGATAGGAGGGTTGCGTGGCGGAGTTTTCATGTTGAGTTTAGCTAGTACTCTTCTTCTTCTTTTTGGTCTTTATCTTATCTTTAGCCCTAGTCCGCGGCCCTACTAATAAGAAGTGGGTTAGTATTGAGTTGGGTTAAGTTAGGTTGGTATTGGGTTGGGTTGAGTTGGTATTGAGTTGAGTTAGGTTGGATTGAGTTATTATTGGGTTGAGTTAGTGCCCGCATAAATCAAATAAAGGGTTGATGTGATTTATTGATTAAAAGATGAATTGGGTTGAGTTGGTATTGAGTTAGTACTGGGTGGAGTTAGAATAGGAGGTAGAGTTGGGGAGTCGGAGAGAAGAACAAAAAGTGCAGCACCTTGTGTTCCCACGCGGTCACCCATCGCAGTACTATCAAGGCTGTCACGGGCTTAACTTCGGAGATCGAACGGGATCCGGTGCTTACCCGAGCATATGGCCGCACATGTGTAGGTTGAGTTAGGAGAGGATGTGTTTAGTTGAGTTAGGAGAGGATGTGTTTAGTTGAGTTAGGAGAGGATGTGTTTAGTTTAGTTTGGTATTGAGTTGGTTTGGTATTGAGTTGGTATGGTATGGCATTGGTAATGTAGGTGTGGGGTGACTAGTTCGCTGCTAACTCAATTTATTGTTGGTTCTTATAAGGTTATAAGAGGCGTTGGTCGGTGTAATTTAAATGAGATAGATTGGGTTGGCGGTGATGGTTGACTCTTCTTTCTGTAGAGTGGTGATGTTGGGTTGTTGCTTGTAGGAAATACATAGATAGATTTGGCCGGTGTGCCAGATCTTGCTTGTGATCCACCTGTGCTGGGTGTTGGGTGCGGTTGTACTGCCCTGGGCAATAGTGAAGATAGATGGGGGTGCACTTATAATTTGGTGTAGCTGGTCGCACATATTTGGCTCTCGGCAATATGGACAGACCTTTGAATCAATGGGATCTCCATCGGCAATACCGAGCACACATAGGTTGCAGATGGGCTTACCACATTTGAGGTAGCACAGTACAGGGAAGTTATTGTCGGGGTCGGGTTGGGTAGTATCTACTCCGTTTTCTAGATTGGGCACATAAAGCTCTTTACAGCAAACTGGGCACATAATGTTGGTTTGGGCTTTCTTGATGTCTCTGGACGCTCTTTGGATGGATGAATTGGGGGAAGAGTGTGGAGGGATGAGACTGTCAAAATGGGCGGTGTTGCTGGCAAGTTGGAGTAAAGTTGTGGCTGACACGGCAATAGATATTCGTTGGGGAAGAGTGGCGTATTGGGCTAATAAACTAAAATGGTAAGGCCGGGTTAGTAACTCTATGGGTGGAGTGTTTGGCACCTCACTCTTTAGAAGAATGCTCTTGAGCGAGTCTAGGTCGATGATCAAGTAGTTCCGGGCTGTGAATTCTGCTCGCTCCTTTTTGGTCATCTTAGCATTGACTAGTTGTAAGGTAGTTATGTCCTTAAAGCGGCCTGCGACCCAGCGGATAATAGTTACTAGGTCTTCTGCCGTTAACATCTGGGTGTCGCTAAACTGTAGGTCGAGTTCATTAACTGATCCTCTTGGCAGAGAGTCTGAATCGGTGGCGGTTGGGTTAGCTTGGTGGTGGATAAAATCAGCTTTTAAAGCTTCTAGCGTGACGTTGTAAAGTTTAAAGTCGGGCTGGTCCATTAGTTTGGCGTGGATAGTATATGTGGTCGGGCTGGTGATGAACTCGGGGAATGGCACGGCTGAAAGATGGATTCCATACTCCCAAAGTTTGGACAGGACATCGCTGTACGGCTTGGGATCGTCAAACTGTGGAAACAAGTGCAGTTTGTGTAGGCCAAGAGTTTGGGGGGTTTTGCCTTCTTGTTTGGCTGCTTCTACGTATTTGAATAATGAGAATGTCTTGAGCTGGGCTTGTTGCCTGAAATGCACAACTTCATCCAATTCGGTGAAGTCAATAAGCAGGAGGTTGTCAATATTCTGGCCTATGGGCTGGGAAAGAAGCTGGGCGATTGCAAGGTTCTTCAGGGCATTGTTCAGAATGTATACGTCCATCTCTTGGGTAAAGATGTAGTGTCCGAATATCCAGTAGAGAATCTGATCATCGACATTGTCTAGCCAGAGAGCTTTGACGTGGAGTTTATATTGGGGCCGTTTGGCTGCTGTTTCCTTTAGTCTTCTCAGGTCAAAGTTGGTGTTGGTTCGGTTTTTGTCGCGGATATCTGAAATCCAAAGTTCGTTGGCGGTAATGTTTTGGAACAAAACTAGGAGGTCAAGACATCTTTTGACTAGTTTTTGGGCTGGATCTTTAATACCTTTGATTTCAAGGGTTGTGTAGTGTATATTCTGGCAGAAGCATACGTATCTGGATTGGTACTCCTTAAGGCAGGGGGCTAATTCGTCGTGGTTAAGTGAAATACTAACTGGCTCCTGGAGTGTCCACTTTGGATCACTAAGTGCGTCGCCACAACAAGTAATATCGTCGGCCACAATCTCTTCTGGTACATCTTCTAAAGCCCCGACCGATCTAAATACGTCCATGGTTCGATATAAGTCACTGCGTTCGTTCATATACTGGACTTTGGCACTCTTAACTATGATGCCGTGTTCTGCATAGACTTCTGGGGTGTAGAGGCCCTGGTGGGAATCTATTGAGTTGCACGGCATAGAGGTTGAGATTTGGGAAACGATCACAGTAGCAAATATGCGGGGCTCTTGTTCTTGTTGGAGAGAAGGCAGCGGCCGGATAGAGTTGGGGGTGACTCCCTGGCAGTTAATGGTATGAACGTTAATTGAAGAAGTATTGTGCTCACTTAGATACTTAAGTGCGGGCCAGCTCAATTGTAGAGTTAGAGTCGGATGTTTATCAACTGCATTGGTAAGACCAGTCAAAGTAATCTTATTCTGCTGGCGAGTGATGATGGTGATCTTACCGCAGGTTGTGGATGGGTTTTGAAGAAAGCTAAAATCAACCCCACCTACGCTGGACAAAAATTGGATGATAAGGGAGTAGTTGGGTTTGAGCGGCAGTTGGTTCAGAAAAGAGATGGCCTTGCAATCTTTATCGGATAAAAAAAGGGTTGAAATTGGCCGTTGTAAGACAATGCCACTGGAAATGAAGCCTGAGAGGCTTATACTCGTTTCACTGGAAAGGTTAAGGAAACATGGTAGTTTATAGTCAATCTGGTCGAATGCATCCTGTGCTTCTGAGCGACAGATGTTCCTATAGAGGTGATTGTTTTGTGGCTGATCCTTGAGGCGGGAATGAACAAAAAGTTCTAGAACCCAACAATCAATCATGTTAACAACTCGAGATAGAATTTGCAAACTCTTCTCTTGGCAGTTTAAATCGGGTAATGCACAGTTGATAATAACGTTTTCGCATCTGATAACAGCAATTCGTTTTAATTCAAGCAAAGCCGCCTCGGCCGCAGCTGCATTTGAATATTTACATAGGCCAAAGCGTATATCCCTCTTCAATAACTCAACTACAAGTTTGGGTTGGGTTGGCTGTGGGTTAGAAGTAGGAGCTGAAGTCTGTAGTTGCTTAGGTTCAGCAAATGTAGTTTGTAGGTTGTAATTCATACCAACAAAACTAAAGCCAACTGATTTCATGATGGTGGCCATTGCGCTTGGACTTGGCGGCTCTACTTCATTCATTCCGTACAGCCCATACGATCCAATAACTGCACACAAGAAGGCTAGTAAGATAACCTGTTTTAGTCGGGCCATGAAACTGTAATGTATTTTTTGATTTCAATCTGATTTATACTTTATGGTCTTCTGATATATCATGAAGCACAAATTGGGTTAGTGTCGTGCCCCGGGAAAGGGATAGTACCTTTCAACCAAACATATTCGACTAAAGACCGATTTTGAAGTGGTTAGTATTGAGTTGGTATAACTTAAGTTCTCTTTATCGTACGACATCTTGAGCTAGTCTGTAAACTCATAATATAAATGCTAATCTGAGCTTGTGATTTCTAATTCAAGATTTTAATCGCGTTCGCTGCGATCAGTGCCAAGCCGATAAACATTGCAGCACTACACTCCTGTAGATAACTCACTTTGAAGTGGAGGCCGACGAGGGCACCACAGTTAGTATTGGATTAGTATAACTAGTGAGTGGTGTTTATGTCATACGAGAGATTGCAGATTTAAGTTCTGGAGATCAAAGAAGGGAAAGCAATTAAACTAGATCTATTTAAAGCTCAACTGGCATTCAATTGGGTTAGCATAAATTCAATTGCTACCGATTCAATCGACTGAACCCAAATTACACTACACCAAACCAACTCAAATCACAACAAACCAAATATAACCAACCAAATATAACCCAATTTATTCGTAGTCGACTCAAATAACATAAATGAGATGATCTTCATCAAAAACTGGTCCGTTTTTAACAGCATTACAAAGATCATCTATGTTTTCATAAGGGATGTATAAATAAACATGACCGTCATTCAGTGCCATAGTATCAAGCCACTCGTGATCTGCATTAAGTAAGGAGGCGTCTGTCTCTGTAAAAACAAATACAGATCGTGGAACACCTATCAGCTGATGCATATTTTCAAACACGCCGGTTTGTCGACACATAGGACACGTCGTTCTTGGCTTGTCCAGAGTTAGCGTAGTATACACACATGTATGACAGGCTAGGTGGCCGCATTTGAGATAACAAAAGGCTTTGGATGCAACCGCTTCGTTGAGTATATGCCCATTCTTGTTTGGTCCTTCTTCCGTGGACTCGCACAGAGGTTTCTGGCAATAAGCACACTGGATATCGCTGGGACAGTCCTTTTTCTTCTGGAGGTTCTCTATGACTATTTGGAGGGGGCATATCCTGGATCCGATATGCTTGGGGAAGGCTTTGTCCAGATGGTCGAGTTGATCGAGTTGGTGGAAAAGGCGGAAGAGCGTTGAAGAAGCTATGGCAGTGAAATTGTGGTTGGTATTGGTGGTATTTGCCAATAAATGCTTGTGATGCGGCTGGAGCAATAGTTCAATATGCGAGTTGTTTGGGCCTACGCCCTCTATGCGAATGCTTTTGAGCGAGTCTAAATCAAGGATTAAATATCTGTGTGAGGCAAAGACATTCTGCATATTTGCGGTCACATTGGCATTTCTCAGTCGCAATGCAGCTAATTTCTCAAATCGGCAGATTGTCCATCGGATAGTTTCTATTAAGCTCTCTTTCGTTAATACCTGGTCATTGCTGAAGTGTAAGACTAACTCCGTGATGCTTGTGTTTTTGATTAGATGAGCTTGCATTGGATTTTGAGCTTGGTAATAGAGTAAATCGGCTTTTAGAGCTTCGGTTGTAATGCTATGAATTATTACCACTTTCTCGTCCTGTATTACTGATCTATTGGCGAGATATTCTTTGAAAGCGACAGTAATTGGCAGCTCAATGCCGTAGGATCGAATTACAGATAAGGCTAGGTCGTGTGCACCAAAATCAACGTCATCTACTTGTAGGACCAACCTATTTAGATGAAGGCTGTCCACTGATTGATTGCGCTGCTGGAAATCTTCCACGTATTTGAACAACGAAAAGCCTTTGATTCGATCTCGCCGGTTATAACGCACGATCTCATTTAGGTTAGCCAGATCATTGAGCACAAGCTTTGTGTCTATCGGGCCTAGTGAGAAGGAAAGAAGCTGAACGATAGCCAGATTCTTAAATACCTGGTTCAAAATATGCACTTCATTTAACTTGACAATATTATAACGTCCAAACATCCTATAAATAATGGCCTCATCAACGTTGTCTAATATCAAAGTGTCGAGGCCAAGGGTGTATCGGGGAGATTTAGTTGTTTCTGCCTTCAGAGTGGCTAAATCAAACCTTCCCTTGGTTTTTCTCTTATCACGAATATTCGAAATGCATAGCTTTTGGCCTCTAATGGATTCTAGATGATTGAGGAGTCTAATGCACCGCTTAACTTGGCCTTTTCTTGGAGCTTGACCACCGCTAATGTTAAGGGACGTGTAGTATATATGCTGGCAGAATCTGTCGATGCTCGGTTGTTTGTGCCGTTTAAGCCAGTACAGTACTTGGGGATCGTCAAGTTGAATGACCACCGGCTGTCGGAGTGTCCAATCGATTGTATTGAGGCCGTTCCCACAACATACAATATTGCTTTCTCTAATCTCCTTTAATAGAGACTGCGGCAAATTCCCTATAAACCCAAGCCTGGCTATGGTTTTGTCAAAGTTGTTTCGGCCTGGCTCATAGTATACCAGTACGTTGCTGGCCACAACTCCATACCTATATAAGAACTCTTTTGTGTAGATTCTGCGATACTGCCCAAAGACGTCGCATGGCATGCTTGTGTCAATGCTGAAATAAACAAGCTCAACAGCAATTTGATAGCCATTTGACATGGGCTGATAATTACCTTTAAGCACATCCTGATGAGAATCTGGACTGACCGAAAGACTCAAAACAATACTACCTTGAATTTGGGCCGGGTTGTGTGTAGCGAGATACTCAAAAGTCTTCCAAGACAAACTTAGATGTAGTATTGGAAAGTTGTTATTGGCATGGTTGAAGCCTGTTAATGTTAGTTTCATGTTTTGGGGACTCTTGATACTGATCTCTTGGCACTTGCAAACCTTAGTTGGAAGAGACGCGAGATTAATATTGGCCTTATTTGGCAGGTTCTCAATGGAGAGGGTATAGTTAGGCTTTAGTGTCAACAGGCCAAGATATGAAATGTGCTGAAATTCGCTGTCCAATAAAGTAACACTTGAAATTGGCCGTAACAAGCGCACTTTGCTGTTAATCACGTCTAAAAGGCCACTAGCACTGGAAAAGGAAACATGACATTTCGCTCTGTATTTAGCGTGGCTGATTGTGTTTTGTGCTTCACTACTGCAGAGAACCCCATCTACTTCTTGGTTTCGGGCTTTCTTTGCCAAGTCTGGAGTGTAATAAAACCGCAGGATTGAACAGTCAAGCATGTTGACAACTCGTGATAGAATTTGCATGCTGATTTTGTGAAGTTCTGGGTTAGTCGATTTATAACTAACCAGAGCAATAGAAACCCTAACAATGGCGATCTTCCTTAAGTCTTCTAAAACAGCTATGGCCTCCTTATCACTCGGAAAGTAAGGCAGCTCAAACTCAATTCGATCATTCCAAGGTTCTAGTTCATACTTAGGAATGGAGTCAACTTTTCCAAATCTCTCATCTGGCACCTGTGTTCGTTCAGGAATATAGGGTGTAGTTGTGAAACTCCTACTATAATCACCAAATTCAAGCTTAAAACCGCATGCGCTTAGAATTTTGGCTATCCCATCCGAAGTCTGCCAATCGTCCTGGACTTCCATATTAGTAATGTCATTGGATCTAGCAACGCTCACCAATGCTAGCAGGGTCCATATACCAGCAAGCCAGTATCTAAAAGTACTAATACGCGAGATTTTGATAAATCTAGCAACAAATATCCCATGTTTGGTCATAAAAGGAAAAATGACATTTCCTAATTAAGACCTGATGTCCAAAAAAGGAAAACCCGCCAAACAGATTAAAAAATCAACCAAATGTAACTAGGCTTATATTCAACAAATTCTACGGAATTACCATGTAGCCTACAGCTAGAGCCACTTTTCTCTACTAATACCATGGTATCTGATTGTGCCATAACCCAATACTAATCCTATAGTGTGGAAACCCAGTGGTTCAAATACACCTAAATTATCCCTAAATTAAATGCCGTGCTGAAGACCTGTTTAGTCTTTTCGCCATATCCATCCGATGGACAGACCAACCCAATATTAATCCTAATCTCTGTGTTTATTTGGTAATGTACAAAAGTGCTGTTAGATTATTACTGGCTGTGAATCCACTGCTAGTCTAATTCAGGCCGGATGGCCGTAATGTGTGGCTATACGTTGCTTGGCCAGAGACATCAATAAAGTCAAAGTGGATGGTGGTTTTCGGGATCAATATCCCTCTATACTTCGGTGTATATGTCTGCATGATTGCCTGGTGAAGTAAATTCCAGTTATGCCCACTAATTATGCCGCGAAAGCGAAGTTGGCCTATAGAAAAGTTCTGGTCCAAGAAGAAGCCAACAAGACGGCTGATTAGCTCGATTAGACCGTATTGGTTTTGGTGGTCTAAGTTGAACTGAATGCAGGCCGTGGAACCGAATAGCGACTCTGGTGAAGTTATCAACTGGACCTTTTTTAGGTGCTTATCCAGTTCATCTACAGCTTGTGTGTAACTACATTTTAGTATAAAGCATCTACCTGTTGACTTTTCTATACTACTGCTAATGTCACTAAATCTCTTCCAATAAGCATAGAAACCGGCCTTTATAACACTCTTTATCGTGCCCAAATTACTGCTGCTCTGCTGATCGCTGCAAACCGAAGAGCATAGATAAAAGAGCATGTGGATAAAGTCTAGCATATCATTGTTCTGTTCATATGCATTGTTCCAATCTTCTATTAATTCCTCGGCGGTGTAGATTGTGATTACGGGGCTAGCCTGTGCTAATTGGTACATTTCAACTATTTCATCTTCGGTTAGTGCCGGACAGGAAAGAAGAAGATCATTAAAGTTTAGCTTGATCTTATTTGACGAATTTGAGATGACTGTTTTCTTTGAATAGCTTTGAATACTAACGATTAATTGTGCCATAAAAATGAAGCCCTTTGGATCTTTGGCTCGAAATCTATCAACTACTTTGATTGTAAGAGAACCTGCCGCTGGGATTAAGTTATTAGCAAGGTAAATCAGAGCGCCGGCAGATATATTGCTAACCTCTAAAGATGCCAACATAATTTCGATTGGGTCGCCTTGGATGACAGGGTAGGAGGAATAGAAGTTCTGCCCAACCTTACGCCTATCAACCCAAGTATGTATTGTGTTGGTGTGGTAGTCCATATCAAAATTAAGTCCGTCCAATCTTATCTGAATGTTATAAGTGGCCAGCTTGTTAAGAACCGGCACAATACAAGACATAACATCCGCCGCTGATTGGGATTGGCTTAAGTTATATTTGAGAATAATTAAGCTATACTTGGAGGCATTGCATATAGTGTTTATGTCGAACTTGTCGACTGCTCTCTCATTCCTTAACTTCCTCTTGCCTAGTTGTGGAGATTTATAAAGCGACTCATCTACCAACCTTTGAAGGTCTATTTCCAGAACAAAAGGACACATATCCTGATTGGGTCTGTCATAAACAGCAAAAACTCTCCATATGGTCCCCGAATCTGCTTCCAGTCGAGGGAAGTATAGAGGATATGAAGTAGGCCCTTCGTTTCGATTAGATATGGACGGTATCCAGCCATCGACTAAATTGATGTTTTGTGCTGTTTTAAAGTCATTGTCATCCAAGCATTTGTAGGAGTTATAGATTTTGATGGTTTTGAACAGAGGCAAGTACTCAAATACGCAAAAGAAATAGATTGTGGTCGTGTAGTTACTATATAATCTGAGATGGCCTATGCTGTAGTGATCTCTAGGCGGGTTTAGATTGGTCTGCCTCTGAGACAATAAAGAACGAGTGGCCTGCGAACAGTTGCTTAAATCTGATTCTGTTATCGCTGTTGGTTGTTTGTCGATGATAGAAACTCTCCTGGCCCTTAGGATTAGTATTGTGTAAAGCAACACTTGATTTTGTTCTGGCGAACCTCTTATAGAGAACTCGGGCACAATAAGATTATTCAAAACGATAGAGGAAATCTCCTGCAGACTACTATTGATATTTCTAAATTGATCTAATGTTGTGTTTTGGTCAAACATTAACTGAACAGTATGGTTGCTGATTATAATTTGAACATAGTTCCTGTTGCTTCTCGCCCTAACTGTTTGCTTGCAAGTATATTCTAGTTCATTTTGGTTCGTATCAGTAGCTGGGTGTGGGTGTAGTATTGCTACTAGGCTCGCATGCCAGATAGGTTTTTGTGCTTGTAACTGTCTGAAGTCGCTAAGTTGGTACAAAGGAAAGCCGGTTATTACTATCATCAGAATAGCCCAACGAGCCATTGCCTTAGTTGAATTGATTCGCAACATTATATTGATACGACTATTGTTTGATCGCTATTTATGCAATATCTTCATAACTCGGGGGAAGTAGCTAATTATCTAACTTCTGACTATTGGTCTAAAACATCTGTCTATATTACAATCCGCCCAAACTAAACGACTTATCCGAGATTCGATTGCCCCAGCTCACCATCACAATCTAGCCAACCAATCCTAACCCAATCTAACCCAATGGCTATCTAGCTATCTAAGACCGATCTACTTCTCAATCTATTCTTCTAACCCAATACTAACACCAACCCAATACTAACCCAATAAACAAGATACCCCATATATTACCAAACTAACTGTATGCGCATAAATACAAACTTAACCCTATCTCAATAGCCGTTCTATTGAGTTAGTATTGGGTTAGGATGTGTTATGTTATGTTGTGTTAAGTTGTGTTATGATATGATATAATATAACCTAATATGATATAATCTAATATGATATAATTTAATGCATTGTTAAGTTGTGGCTCTGTTTCTACTAACCCAATATCAACTTTATATGTAATAATATGTTTGCGTAACTAGAAAATAAATGAAAGTCTTCCTAAATTCAATTCAGAAGACATGTGATTCTATTTTTAAATTACTAACTCAATATAATTAGTTAAAATTGGACTACTAGTGATTTATTGAGTTAGTATTGGGTTGGGTTAAGATTGAGTTGGGTTAGTATGGGATTGTAAGAGATGAATATGGTTAGATTGGGTTAGAATTGAGTCACGTAAATACTAACTAGGGTCTTTCCTTTTTAGGAGTTACATTTCCTTTTTAGGAAATTTCAAGTATAGCTTATTTAGGAAATTTACTTTATAGCCCCTTACATCTAACTCATCCGAATTCAAACACACAAAATCACCAAACCAAACCAAATCCATCTAACAATAACCCAATTAGAGTGTACTAAGAAGACCGTTTATTTTTACAGGTATTATTTGATTAGCATATGATACTTGGCTTGGTTCTAGTGGTGTGTGTTAAAGAGAAGAGTGCCAAGTGAGAAAATTGAGTTGGGAATATCTTCAGAAACAAGCGCCTTTTCCAGCCAACGTCCTTCTTCTGCATCAAGAGCCTCCAGAATGACTGCCAGATCAGCTACAGTATCAGTTACTTGCAAGCCCTTATAAAGTATTTGCGATAAGAGATCAAGACAAGAAATAGCCGCTTCTTTCAAGCCCACCGGACTATTAGCAAATACCTTATTCGAAACCAGCTCAATCAAATGCCGCCAAATCTGAGCTAAACGAGACAAACCAACTACCTGCTCAAAACGTGCTCCACCCGGTAGTAAGATAATCCGCAGCAGAATTTCTAAGCCATTCCCTAGTAATCGCGCAATATCTTTCTTGGTTAGTAAAGGCTCCATTAACCACTCTTTCACAGTCAAAGCCAGTGTTTGCAAGGCCGTACTAGCAAACAAGTCCTGCCAAGCCAAAGCCAACTCCTGATCAGTCTGAGCCCGCATACTATTCCATAAGACCAACAGAATCTTAGCAAAGTACTTCTGGGCTACTTGAAAGGACTCAACCGGCAGTTCCTTTAAAATCAAGCCTAAAATCAACAAAGATTCCTTGGAAAAGCAGATAGCCGTAGATTTGGCCAAAAAAGACAAAGCAGATAACAAAGCATTAGATCCATCCAAAAAACAACAATTCTTACACCAATCTACATTCGACCTACTTTTAAACCCGTTCAAAAGATACTTTTGATAAGCCTCCACAATCATTTTCTCTTTCAAGGCATCTTTGGAAGCCAAGTCAAGTATCCGCTGCTTAATCCACTTAAGCATCACTGCCTGTAACTCCTCCCGAAAGAAAAGAATCTCCCGGCAACAAAACAGTACATTTACTTCCGGATTACCACAAGAAAACTCATTCAATCTCCCAATCAAAAATATCAAATCGTCCTGATTTTTGATCTCATTAGCAAAAAGATAGTTTAAAGCCGATACAACTTCAGCCGGACCACTCGTCTCCATTACTTGCACGTACTGACACTTCAACCCACTTTTCTTCTTCTGGGCGACACCCAAGACTAGTTCCGGTAAAGTATCCTTCTTCTTTGGATCAACATAAACTAGTACAATCATCCGCTGGCTATCACCCGCCTTCCTTAAGGCCAAGACTTGTTCAAAGGCATAGCACACCAAAATATAGTACATTCGCAACCGCATCATATCCTCAGCCTGGTGTCCCAACTCCTTAGTCACGTACCCCCACAGATTCTTTTCATCCACCGCCTGCAATCCCCCGCAGCTAATTACAGCCCCAAGCAAGTCCTTAGCCAGTTGCAAGTAAGTAGTTTGCACTCGAGGCAAGCCCAGTACTTCATTTACTCGTAAGTGCTGACTAATTAAGTCCATTGAGAAATCAACTAAGCCCAGCACAGCACTAGCCAAAATCTTAGTAGATTTCAACTGTGAATGTGGAGATATCTCCTGAACATTTGATTGCAACGGATTATAAGGAATACTACGGGGTCCTCCAAACTGACTCTGAGCTAAACTCCAAGGCTCACTACTCTCCCACAGTCCACCTCGACCACTACCTTTAACTCCACTCATGCCCAGTCCACCCATACTCATACCATTCATACCCACACCATTCATACTAACTCCACCCATCCCAACTCCACCCATCCCCATACGACTCATACCTCCCAATCCAATACTCTCGCGATACAAAGATGGCCGTAGATTGATGTTATTGCCATTACTACCGCCACCCACACCACCCATCCCTATACCACTACTCATACCACTACTCATATTACTACTCATATTACTACTCATATTACTACTCATATTACTACTCATACCATTCATATTTGCCTTTTGGCTGAGCATTGGATTGGAGGGATTAGTCGGACCCAAAGACCCCATTGGACTCTTCTGACCACCAAATACACTGCTACTACTCCCGCGTGGCATATAACGATTGACTAGTGCTGGGTTCGTATGCAGTCCAAAAGGAGCACTACTTGAGTTAGTATTTACGTTATTCATCCCAGTTACGTTACTCATAGTACTACTCATACCAGTTACGTTACTCATCCCAGTTACGTTATTCATCCCAGTTACGTTACCACTACTCATACTACTACTCACACTACTCATCCCAGTTACGTTACTCATACTCACACCACTCATATTCATACCATTTACGTTACTTATGGGGCTAGTATTATTTAAGCCTAAATTATTACCTAGTGGACTGTTTAAAGTATTACTTAGTGAATTACTTAGTGAACTGTTTAGATTATTACTTAGTGAATTACTTAGTGAATTAGATAGGGGATTAGCTAAACTAATATTTAAGCCATTTTGAGTCAGTATATTAGTATAAGCAGAAGGCTTGCTATAAATCGTTTGTTGTAGAAATGCATCACTTATACTTATTTTCTCTGTTGAGTCGTTTAAACACTTATTACACCTATTACATCCATTGCACTCCATAGTACACTTTCTTTCCATGCCTTTTTTACGCATTGGCTTTTTGCTTTTGATTGCTATCTAATCGCCGGGTAAATTCAACGCAACAACTAGTTGTGGCTCTTTAGCTCAGGGGTAGAGCGTTGCTCTCGTAAAGCAAAGGCCGGCGGTTCGAATCTGCCAAGAGCCTATCTTTTTTTGCCCCAGATAATTAATATGGCCAAGATTCTCCTCCAACTCCCCCGTACTATCACTCTTAGTGCCCTTCCGGCTAAACTAACCCCAAATACTAAATTTACTCTAAAAGGTACATCTGAACAGTATGTTTTAATTAAAGCACCTTTACCCAATAGTGCTATCTTTACTAATGAAGGACTAGAAGATCTATCTAGTTGTTATATTATCAGAAAGTGCTAATAAACAGCCCATTTCTTTTTTTACATGGAAGATCTTAAACAGTTCAACACTACACTTGATTATAATTTAGAACGGGAGGCTTTAAGACGATTTTTGTTCACCTTTGAAACTAAGGGTTCTTTAAAGTATATGGGTCAGATTAAGGCATTACCACAAACAAAACACCTGGCTATCGATGTAGAGGACATTCTTGAAGACGGAAATACTGAGTTGTATACGGGAGTACTAAGCAATACAATGAGATACCGAGAGATGGTTTATGAAATAGTTGATGAAATGATCAAAGAGGAAGAGATAGATATGCCAGCTGAAGATTTATTCTTTGAGCACCGGAAGATAAGGGTGCAGGAAAGAGATCCAGGGAAGAGTGTGTTTACACAGCTGCCGAAGGGAATGTTGCGGTACTATAGTGTAGATATTAGTCGGAAGGACAGACAGAGTTTTGATGAGATAGGTCCGGATAGAATTGGTGGGTTAGTGGCTGTGCGTGGGATAGTGAGTAGGACTTCGGAAGTACATCCATCAGTTTGGGTGGCTGTCTATGTTTGTGACCAGTGTACGTCGGAACTGTTCCAGGAAGTGGAAGGTGAGAGTTTTATGCCACTAAGTGAGTGTCCTACGGAGAGGTGTCGGAGTGGCCGGGTTAAAGGTACGTTGCACTTACAGACGCGTCCTTCTAAGTTTCGGGCTAAGCAAGTCTTGCAGATCCAAGAGATGCCGCAGGATGTGCAGCCGGGTCGTATTCCGCGGACTTTAGTGGCCGATGTCTATGAGACGCAAGTAAGACTGGCCGTGCCGGGGATGGAAGTTTTACTGGCAGGAGTTTTGCTGCCACGGCCGAATGAAGGTCTGCAAAGAATGCGGATGGGCTTACTTAGTGACACGTACATCCTTGGTGCTAAAATAACACTACTGCGTGGCAATCTCTTAAGCAAGACGCCAAAGAGTACGGGTATGGGTGCGGAAATGGGTGTGGAAATGGGCGTGGGAGATGGTGGTGTGGCCGGGAATGAGTTGGAGACGGGTAGTTTGGGGTATTCGGTTGAGATGTTGAGTCAATCGATAGCCCCGGAAATTGCCGGGTTGAAGGACGTGAAGAAATTGTTGCTGCTTATGCTAATTGGTGGTGATACGTATACGGAGGGTGGTATGCGGATAAGAGGAGAGATTAATGTGTTGCTGGTTGGTGATCCGGGTGTAGCTAAGAGTCAGTTATTGAAGGCAGTTGCTCGTATTTCACCGCGGGGTGTATTTACAACGGGTCGAGGGGCAAGTGGTGCGGGTTTAACGGCCTGTGTAGCACGGGATCCAGAAACAGGTGAGTACCGGATAGAAGGTGGGGCATTAGTGATGAGTGATGGTGGAGTGTGTTGTATTGATGAGTTTGATAAGATGCACGAAGGGGATAGGTCTTGTGTTCATGAGGCTATGGAGCAGCACCGGATAAGTATTGCTAAGGCCGGGATCAATACGACTTTGAATGCGCGGTGTTCGGTTTTAGCGGCTGCTAACCCAATTAAGGGGCGGTATATTGATAGGAAGAGTGTGGCGTGGAATGCCGGGTTGCCATCGGCCTTACTGTCTCGATTTGATGCCGTTCGGGTTTTAAAAGATACGGCAGGAGATGCCGATAAGGACATTGCTGCCCATGTTCTGGGGGTGCACCAAAGCCGGGGCGTATTAAGAGGATGCTTAACACCGACCCAACTCTCAGCTGAAATAGCTCGGCGTAAGCAGTTGACGACGACTTTAGGACCAGGAGTACGGGCAAGGATTGTGGATGCCTACGTATGTGAACGGGCTCGAGCAGGCCAGCTAACTGAGCGGGCATCAGCTGGAACGGCTCGTAAGGTTTTGTCAGTGCTAAGGTTTGCCCAGGCATTGGCTAAGGCGGAGGGACGGACAATGGTAGTGATTGATGATGTGGAAGAGGTTTTGCGGTTGCTAGGCGGGGATAGCCGGAGTGTTTATGATGCGATTGTTTCTATGCCCGGGGAGGACTTTGGGACCTATCGGGTGGTGGAGTTGGAGGGTCTGTATAAAGAGACGAGTCGATTTGCCCGAAGCGAAATCCACCAATGCATTGAGGAGCAAGTAGCGATAGGTGCTTGGATTTTGAACAAGAATCGATTAACAATTCCACGAGCCTAACTGAGTGGAACTAGCAAATAAGTGATCAGGCGACAATGGAAGAGCATCTAGGCAATCGGATAAAAGTATAAATAAACGGAATACCAGTTGAGTAATGAGAAGTGCATTAGTTAGTCTTGTATTTGGATTAGTATTAATAATAGGATCTGTTTGCTGTTCGGAACACGCCGCTATAAATGGGAGTATGGAAACTCAAGAAGAGGTGACCCAGATGGAAGAAAGCTGTGTCACTGAATCCCAAGAAGAGGTGATCCAGACAGAAGAAAGCGGTGTCACTGAATCCCAAACAAGTGCGGCGGCCCAGGTAGAAGAAAGCAATGCCGCGGCATCCCAAACAAGTGCGGCGGTCCAGATGGAAGAAAGCAAGAGCGGGGCCGCAGCTATGAATGCTCAATCTTCAAATGCCAAGGGCGCGGGCATGCAGGCAAATAGCAATCAGTCATCATCAGTTGGCGCTCCGGCTGCGTAAATCTAGCTAACTTACACATCTTGAAATAGGGGTGGGGTTGGGCTAGTGCAGGTATGTAGAAACAAATGTTTAGATGCTTGGTAGACATCTCATAGGAAATATATGGGTTAAACAGCTATATAGATCTATTACATAAATATTTACTGAGTATAGGTGGTTTTGATTTTGTCTTTGTCCTTGATTTTGTCTTTGATTTTGATTGGAGTAGTATTGGGTTTAGTATTGGGTTAGTATTGGGTTTAGTATTTGGGTTTGTAACTAAACTACTTAAAGAGGCCTTTGCATTTAAGGAAGAATTCAAGGAGTTTGGTGCCGAAAAAGATAGCTAGAAGAATAAGAATTAGGATAACTAGCAGAATAAAGACTCGCTTGAGTTTCATACGGCGAGTTCGGCGACGAATGCCTTGCTCTAGGGTGCGGTTGGTATTGAGAGATACGGATTTCATTTCAGTCGTTTTTAAAGAGATACGATCGATTGGATCACCAGACGATTCAATAATAGTGTTTAGCTCAATACTAAGAGATTCAAGATCACTAAGGCTAAGTAAAAGAAGGCGTAGGTTCTTGTTTTTGGCGAGTTCTTCATTGGCAGCGGCTGATGTAGTAGTTGGGGCTTGGGGAAGAGATAGATCAACAAAAGTATTGTGGCTTTGAAGAAGATGTGTGTTTTGGGTCTCTTCAGTGATACTTTCCTTTTTAGTAGCTGCACTAGTGAATAGATGTTTGGTTCGGTTGAATAGCTCGATTTGGAGGGAAAGCTTTTTGAATAGAGCTTGGAGATGCACTGCTTTCTTTCTATCGGTAAAGACAGTCGGATTGCTTTGGGTGAATGCTTCTAATTCGTTCTTAAGAGCACCGGCTTTGTGAAAGAAGTCAGCCGAAAGCTGGGCTAACTGGTTAGATAAATGGCGGGCCTTTGCTCCAGATGAAATAATATACTCAGAAACAAGGTCTTCTGCCGATTGGGCATCTTTGGCGAGATTTTGAATGGATTGACTTTTATCTTGCACAACTAATAAGAATGTTTTAAAGTCACTCATGGTTATTGTGTAAATAAAATTGTTATTATTTAGCCAATCTGATAGGAAATCGATGACGTAGATGTATTTAGATAGTGTTGGGCTAATCGTATTTGAAAAAGGTAACCTCTTTATTCTTCGATAGTATTGGGTGTGTGGCAGATAAAGAGCCAGGCATAGACTTGTTGTAGATTAGCAGAATGCTCGAAAACGAAGTTACGTGTTTGATCAAAGACCTCGGTAATGGGTTTCTCCTTGTTGAGTAGGTTTGAATGGCTAGACTCCAACTCCTTGCAATGATGGGCAATTCGATGGAGGCAGTTGAAGAGGACGGAGATGTGGAGATTGTACTGAGAGATTTGGTAGACATGGGATAAGGTTTGTTTGGCGGAGGCTTGAGTATGGATAAGGCCACTATTATTGATTTCAAGTGAGGCTAATTTTTGGTAGCTCTTCTCACAGAGGTCGTAGATGGCGATGGCTTTAGAGAAGATTAGAGTTTGGAAGATATTATAGACTAGTCGTAGGTAGTGATGAATAAACTCAGGGTCCTGTAAAGCTGCAGGGTCGTCACCGGCAAATATCTTTTCAGCGTAAGCATCAGTGCAGAGAACATTCATCGCATTGACAAAGCTGGGGTCCATATTGCGCAGTTCTTTTAAGGCACTGTAAACGTCTTTGGCTAATTCTTGGTGATCGGACAATAATTTATCGTTAGATTGGGCTAGTATTGGGCTAGTATTGAAGAAATCTTGGACATGTACATTAAAAGTGATGGAAGGACTGGGGCATTTGAAGTTGTTGATGCGGCGATGTTTGGCATTGAGGAGTCGATTATTTTGGAAACTAACAGCGCATTCTTCGAGGCGTTTAGTGAGTTCGCCAGCGTTTGATGAAGAACTATTGGTCATATTGGGTAGGTCGTTATTGGAGTCAGAAGATTGGAGTTGTTGATTGAGCAATTGCCTAAATAGAGTAGCCGCAGGATTCAAATTATGGTTAGGTGTAAATACCTGCCTGTGATTGGAGAGGATGCGGGATATATCATTACTAGTGAGATTCCCCTGTTCAAGCCGACTATTGACGTCTGTTGCGAAAGAATTAAAACTCGTAATTGCTACTTGGGCGGTCTTATCCACATTGGTTTGCGTGCTTAGTGTATCTTCCAGAGCTTTGTTCTGTGCATCTATCATAGCATTATCGGCAGTTAGCTGGGCTATCGCCAGATTTTGACGTTCATTGGTTAGGGCTAACTCAGAAGTTGAATTTTCTAAGGTAGCTATCTCTTGTAGACGTTCCTCGACTTGCTCTTTGTAGAACTCGATTTGCCCTTTGTAGAGATCGATTTGCCTTTGGTGTTCCTCGATTTGCCTTTGGTGTTCCTCGATTTGCCTTTGGTGTTCCTCGATTTGCCTTTGGTGTTCCTTGGCTATCTCTTGTAGACGTTCCTCGGCTTGCTCTTGGTGTTCCTCGATTTGCCTTTGGTGTTCCTCGATTTGCCCATTGTAGAGATCGATTTGCCTTTGGTGTTCCTTGGCTATCTCTTGTAGACGTTCCTCGGCTTGCTCTTGGTTTTTCTCGGCTTGCTCTTGGTGTTCCTTGATTTGCCTTTGGTGTTCCTCGATTTGCCCATTGTAGAGATCGATTTGCCTTTGGTGTTCCTCGGCTTGCTCTTGGTGTTCCTTGATTTTCTCTTTGTAGAGATCGATTTGCTCTTGGTGTTTCTCGGCTTGTTTCAGGTAGCTTTGTATTGTGGTCTGGTTATTCCGATTATCTTGGGCGGCCTTATTTAGCTTATCGCTTAGATCTGCGTTCACGCTAGTCAAATGGTCTAGCTCTTTGCGTTGATCAGTTAGCGTATTGCAGTACTTCTCGAGCAAACAATGCACAGCGTGAATTTGGGCTTGATTGGACTCATCGCCAGATTTTAGTGTCTTTGTGAAGTCATTTTCATTGTCATGGTCCAATTGGGTTAGTACTGTAGCAATAAACTGAGTAAATGCCTGTTCTTGGGATTTCCATGCATTTTTGTAATATTCTACTTCTTTCTGATTCGTTTGTTGAGTAGTTTGCCAAGCATTCTTCTCATTTGTTAAGTGAGCTAGCTTCTCTTTTGAGTCAGAGATCATATCAAAGAGAACCTCAATAAAAGCGTTAACTTCTGGTCGAGTTAGGATGAGTTGAGATGGAGGGTTGCCATTGTTAGTCTGGCTTAGGTTTTCTAGAGGCTTCAGTTTTGTGACCAGACTATTTAGAGTAGTGTGGTCTTTAAACTTAGCTTGGGTTGGGTTCAGGCGATTGGTTTGTATATAGGTAATTAGAGACGGCAGATTCTTAATCGGGGTAAGATCAACAATATGGCAACTACCTACGCTTAGCAGATAAAAGCCAACTTTGGTGGCTCTTTCTATGTTCCCTCCCAGCATCTTAATTGTCTCGATATGGAGACTTTGTTGTTGATCAATAAGATTAATGGCCGCATTGAGTTCGTCGGTTACAGCATGGAAAGTTTCGAGAGCTTTTTCCTTATTGGCAGAGTCTAAACCCAGTAAAGCACAAATCGAATCAAAGGCAGCAGACAAATCTTTCGTGTCAATAGTGGCAGTCGATGTTGGCTGGCTAGTAGCAGTAGGAAAACCAGTGCTTGAGGAATTGGGTACCAAACTTATGTTCTTTGTCTGAGGTGAGATTGAAGGATCAATAGTTTGAATTAGATCGTGGAAATAATGTAGTGCACCCTGTACCATGCGCTGCGCCTGCAGGACAAACAGACCTTTTTCTGTTCGATTCTGAGCGATCTCAGCAATTAGACCCTTGGCAATACCATCTAGAATTTTGATTCCTTCTGTCATGTCACTTAGTTGAGGCTTCTCAATCTGGGTGATCTCTGTGTTGGCATTGTCAATACTTCTAAATTCGTCAATAAGCTGAGCTAGTAGGGCTTTGCAATTGGAATTATCAGATTTGAGTCGCGAGGCTTCTTGATTCTTCTGAGCAATAGCTGAATTAACCTTCACAAGAAGGGATTCAACGTCGTTATCATCGCTATTAGAACCAAGTATTTGCTGTAGAGCAGAGGTGACATTCACTAACTGATTTTGGTGATCGTTTTCCAATTGAGACCTTTCTTGACTAGCGGCATTAAAACTCTTCTCAAGTTCATTTATCTCTTCTCTTTTCACTTTCAACTTCTCCTCAAGCCCATTTATCTCTTTTTCATTGCTCGCTATCTCTTCTCTTTTCACTTTCAACTCCGCCTCAAGCTTCTTTATCTCCTTTTCATTGCTCGCTATCTCTTCTCCTTTCACTTTCAACTTCGCCTCAAGCTCCTTTATCTCTTCTCCTTTTTGCGTCTGTAGATCGGTTACTTGTTTGGCAGAGGCATCGCGTTCGCTCCGAGAAGCCAGCAGTTGGCTATTAAGATCGTCTAGGGCTTGCTTCGCTTCATTAAGCTTGCTTTGGGTACCAGTCAAGTTATTATTAGCCAGCGTAAGAGCCGCTGCTTGTTCATCACACTCGTTCTTGATGGTTAAGTATATTGATTCACATTGCATGATTTTAGATTGATTAGATTTGACATCCCTTTTTAGCTGGGCTATAGTCTTTCCTTGCATCAAGATTAGATCTGACTTGTTGTGCATCCAAATTTGTAGCTGGACTAGTATTTGGGTTAGTATTTTGGAAATTCTTTGGATGGTTCTATCTTTCTCGGTTTTAGTTTGGGCTAGAATATTGTTGATTTGCTCGATTGTCTTATGAGTCCATTGATTACTGAAAGTTTTCAAGCTAAGACATTGATATGCCGGAGTTGAGTTAGTATCAATAGAGTCTGGCTGGTTATTGGCTACTTCAACCAAAGAACTTAACTGCACGATAAGCCCGGTCTGGGCCTTTGCAATCTTGAACTGCTCGAAAATTTCGTTGGTGGCAGCTAGCTTCTTGGCCTGGATACCAGCGGTAGTTCTACGACTATTGCTCAGGGCTCGATTCAAACCAAACGCTATGTCGGCCATGCTGCTAATGTCGGCTAAGACATCGCAATAGGCAACCATTTGCTTTTGCCAATGCTCGAGAAACATTCGTTGTTGCTTGTTTTGGCTAGTGGCCCAGTGAGTAGCCATGGTGAATGGATGTGGTGGATTGAATGGATGGGGAGGAATGATGGTGGTTACTAGCGGGGTTGCTAGTTGAGGTGAAAAGAAATGGTCTGGAGTAGGTGAGGAAAGGCCTGGCTTGGCGGCTAGGAACTGAACTACTACGGGGTTTCGGTAGAGATAGAGGCATAATTGTGGGTTTTTGAAATGCTTTTGAAGATATGAGTAGATTTTGTTGGTCGTAGAGGGAATGATATACTGGACTTTAGAGAGTGTCAGTTTGAGTAAGCTGGCGGGTGGGGTGTAATAGTCCGTAGTGGATTTTGAGAAGTTATCGGAATGTGTGATTAGCAAAGGTGAGGCTTTTTGTACTGCATTGGGGGCGGTATTTAAAGTCCTTGAATGAACCACGAGTGGATCACTAACCGCGCTAGATAAAAGTGCTAGATATATTGTAAACTTGCATATGAATGTTGAACGAATCATAAGATGCTGTCTAGTTTTCGTTGTCTATTTATAATTATGATGCAATATAATCATGCCCGTTATAGAAATTATTCAACTGATGTAAACAAACAATATCTAAATGAACAATTTGGCCGAATATGGCAAGATTTCTATAAATGTAAACAAACAAACATATTGATTTACTACCAACCCAATACTAACCAATCCAATTTATTTGTAGTGTCTGGTACTACAGAGCCAATGCTAGTTCTATCGACGACATGATGAACGCGAATTGCCTCGACAGGATGCTTTTCTTCGTCGACTTCTCCTTCGGCTGCAGCTACGGCGAGAAGATCGTGATTGGGACGACGAAGAGTCAGAGCAGCCATGGACTTTTGGCTCTGGGTGGTGGAAAATAGGATGGCCTGCTGTCTCCTTGGTTGGGGCAGGAACACTAGGTGGAGGCCCGGCAGCCTTTTCTTCAGACTCTTCGGGCTCACTTTTAGCTGTCGCGGGAGAGGCGCCAACACCATGAGGATCGCCGGATAGTAGTACATATTTGGGAATGCCGGGCTTTTTGCTTACCAATGCTTCTCGCTCCTTCTCCTTTTCTTGGATGGCAGTGAATCGTTCGTTAGCATATTTCCAGTTGAGTGCATTCAGAATGGCGTTGGTGTAGTCAGTCTTGCTACTAGCTTCTCCATTGACTAAATAGGCATGCTCCCAAACATCAACACAAAGTAGAGGAACATCTTGAATGGGGAACCAATGCCCGCAACTAACATCAAGGTAAATGCTGTTTGATGCCGGCGAGTACATAACCCATAGCCACCCCGAGCCTTGTATTTCGCCCATTTTGGCCTTGGCCTGGCTCAGGAACTCGGATTGATCGCTAAAAGAACTATCAAACACTTTTTTGAGGTCGCCAGTGATTTCATAATCTTCGGTATTGGGGGAAAAAGACTTCCAATATAGTGCGTGGTTTAGGAAGCCTCCAAAAATAAACTGCATCTTCTTCTCTGGGTTTTCTAAAGCGGCTCCATCAAGAAGATTGGGGATTACGTGCGAAGTTTGATCCATGTCATTGTATAAATCAACGTATTTGCGATGGGTGGTTTCATAATGCATCTTCAAGACAACGGTTGGAATTATGGCGGTGACATCCTCATAGCTGTAGTCTAGAGTAGGAAGTGAGACTTTGGATGGCAGGTTGTTCACCAACTCACTAAAGTTTAATGGAATTTCATACGACTCTTCTTGCGGTTTAGTGGCCTCGGGGAGTTCGTCATGGTCGAGATTTGGTTGACGGGCGGCCTCTTCCTCCTCGTTCTTCTCTGTTATTTCTGGGTCCTCGGCTACATCAGCCACTCCATGGGCCGATAGAATAGCTAGTAGTAGCAGGGCGCATAGATAGAGGGTCTTCATACATTCAAGTTTAGGGTAGTATATATACTTTGGGGGCATGATTGATCAAACGGGTTGGCCTAATCTCATTTGATTGCGGTACTACTGGATTATAGTGATTCCGGGATAGTATTGGGCCAACTGGATGATTTTTATCTAGCATTGTCATTTTATTGGTTGGACGTGAAACTGGTTTTTAGATACTATTTGGTTGGTATTTGGTTGGCATTTGGATAATATTGGGTTAGGATTTAGATAATATTGATCTGGCATCCACCAATTGAGTTGAATTAGCATAACACAACTCAACCCAACATAACATAACTCAACATAACTGAATACTAACTTGTGTGGCAGCCCTTCAATAAGACATTAGCGGGAATGCCCGGATCCGACGCCGGAAGGTCGCTTTGTTTCTTATCCTGTTCCTTGGCTGCCAAGGCTAGATCCAGCCGCTCACTGGCATAATTCCAGTTGAGTGCATCCAGAATCTTGCTGATGTACTGGACTTTGCAGCCTTTCTCGCTGTACCAGAGATACGCGTGCTCCCAGACGTCCACAGCAAGCAAGGGAACGTCCTGAACAGGGAACCAGTGCTCACTGCTGATGTTAAGATAAACCCGGTCTGCCTGAGGGGAGTACATGACCCAAAGCCAGCCCGAGCCATGGATCTGATTCATGGCCTTAGTTGCTTCCTCTTTGAAGCTTTCTCGGCTCTTAAAAGCCTGGTTGAATAGAGCAGCCAGATTTTGAGACATCTGATAGTTAGCTGCATCGTGAGAGAACGAGCGCCAGTAGAGAGCATGGTTGATGTAGCCACCAAACAAGAACTGTTTATTTCGCCCCGGATCCGTAATACCCGATCCACTGAGAAAGTTCTCAATCGACTGGTCCGTAAAGTTTGCTGCAGCCGCATTGTACCGATCCACATATCCGCGATGAAGCACCTCGTAGTGGTACTTAAGAATCTCCGGGTGAATGATATTAGCAACCTGGTCATAATCATGACCTAGCGGCGGGAGGGCAACTTGTTTAGGAAGATTACTTGCGAAAGTGCTAAAGTTCAAGGGAATTGTGTTTATATTTAGATTGTCTGTAAGAGGAGTAGTATTATGCATGGATTTGGATTGGCTTTCAAAATTTGCCTAAATAGGTAATCCAAGGGCACATTTAGCTTTGGCTGACTAAATATACTAACCTAACTCAACTCAAC
>NW_026250666.1:0-49093 GCF_024244095.1 Nematocida homosporus | reverse complement strand
GGAGTTGAGTTGGTTAGTGGGGGGTAGTGGATAAGATGTTGGGTTGAGTGGAGTAATGGTTGGTGATAGTTTGAGGGTGGTTGATAGTTTGAGGGTGGGTAGAAGGACGTTAAAAAGGAAGAGGGCGATGCGGCGGGATTTATCTTGGGCGAAGAGGAAGAGGTAGTGGGTGAGTTGGTGTTGCTCGGTGGGAGTTAGTTTGAGAGTGCGGGGAGTGAGTTTGGCGAGAATAAGGGAGTAGGGTGGGTCTTGGAGGAGAGTGGGACAGTGCTGGGTTAGTCGGGTGAAGAATTGGCGGCGGTGGATGTAGCGTAGGGAGAGAAGGATAAGGGCATCGAGACGGAAGTATGAACCGATATCTCCGAGGAGAGAATGGGTGGTGTAGAGTTTGAGTGCGGCGAAAAGGGCTTGCTTGAGAGGTTGGGGTGGGAGAAGATGGTGGATGGTTAAGGCGAAGAGGGAAGGGAGTGGAGTTACTTTGGGATGGGTGATGTTGGTCTGAGTGGGAGGAAGAGTAGGAATTGGTTGGTGAGTGAGTAGGGAAAGGGCTAGGCGGCAGGCGGGTGCGGAGATAAATCGGCGGAGAAGTGGGAGTAGCTCTTTAGTGTCATGGTGATGATGGAGGAGAGTTTTGATAGTTGAGCGGACAAAAAGGTTCTTCTTGAGTGCTAGGAGAAGAATAGGTGGGGCGTTGGGTGAAGAAAGACCTTGCTGTCTAATTAACTTAATTGCGAGTCGAAGGAGTTCCAAATGGTGAATAGATGTTTGGTTGAAAAGTGTTGGAGATAATTGGGCCATGATAGTAGTGGGTAGATGGTGGAGAGATGATGGCCGCTCAGTAGGTGGGAGAAGAGCTATGCGGATGGACGCTATACGATTGAAAGGATCGGACCAGTTGAGTTCCCAGGTGGTGGACTGGGTGGCTGACCAAAGGGCGATGCCTAGTTTGATGCGCTTGGGATGACCTTCCGAGATGGGTAGGTGGGCATAATTAGCGAGGAGAGAAAGTGGGACTTGGAAGAAAGAGAGTAGTTTGCGGGTAGGAGGATGGGGAGCAGCTAAAGCATCCATGATGGTGAGGGCTTGTGGAGAAGGATGGCGGCCAAGATGTTCGGTTAGAATGCCGCGGGCTGACCGTTTGATGGGAATACTACGGGAAAAGATAACTAGAATGGCTAGATAAGGTAGGTGTGTAGTTAGGCCTTTTTGAGTTAGGACCCAAAAGATAATCAGTAGGCCATTAAGGACATTTTCATTAGAGGATTTAGTTAGAGTTCGTTGGATGATTAGGTCTAGATCTGAAGGTAGGTTAGTTAGATGGGGCATGCGATAAAGAAGAAGGGCGGTTAAAGCTAGAAGGCCTGGAGTGAGAATAGGGTTGGGGAGGCGTTGGTTGCTATCTTCTTTGAGAGTGGCAAGGGTAGTGGTTAGGAGAGCGGCGGGTTTGGGGAGAGCTTGGATGGTCCAAAGAGCGTTTAGTTTTGGTTCACTACTGGGATGGGCTAGAAGGTTGAGAAGAGCGTTGTAGCAGAGTGAATTAGGGTCCTGGGCGGTTTGAATGATTGCTTCAAATAAAGAAACAAGGGCTAGTGCTACTAGTCGTGACGAAGTATCGAGATCTAGGATAGTTTTAATTTGAGTTTCGGTAATGGTTGTGCCTTGGCGAATACTGGTGGCTAAAGCTAGGAGGCCAAGTGGTAGGCTGAGTTGATGATCAAGAAGAGTAATGGCAGTTGGTTGGATAGTAAGTGATCGAGTAGTTGTTGGTCTTTCTTTGATTTGAAGTGTTTGTCTGACCAAACGGGCATCAATACTTCCAATGACCTTATCTAGGCCATGCTGGGGGTAGTGGCCGCCTAGTTGATCGGCTGTGCGCAAGACTCGTTCTAAAGTAGCCGCAGAAAGGACCACTAAAAAGGGGTCAGATAAGCGTTTTTGTATTTGGAATAGTTCGTCTGGAGACAAACTCATGCATGTTGTAGCCATATTGTCAAAAAAATGGCATCAGTTGGATTAAGTTAGTATTGAGTTGGTATTGGTGTTGAGTTTGGGTTTGGTGTTGAGTTAGGTTTGGTATTGAATTGAGTTGGGTTTATGTTGGTTTAGGTTTTGGTTAAGTTAGTATGAGATTGTTTGGTTTGGTTTAGTGTTCGAGCTTTGAAATTCTAATTCTAAAGTGAACTCAACTTGAATTGTGTTTTGAACTGAAGACTTTCAGAATGTTTTATATAAATTGTGTTGAGTTGTGTTGATTTAGATTAGATTAGATTGGTATTCTTGGGTTAGTAGATTGAATGGAGTTGATTAAGTTAGTACGGATGAAATGTATTGTAACGTTGTAGTTGGGTTTGGGTTAATAAAGTGGACTTGTCGTTAATTTCTAGTTATTAATCTGTTTATTATAGGGAGTTAATTAGAGATTTGGCTGCATCGTAGTAAGGAATAAGGGCTGTGTTTTCAGATAATAGGTTGTAATGGATGGCGGTAAGTATCGCTGCTATATTTAAGACAATGATTACTAAACCAATGACAAATACTTTGATCATCTTATGATGTTTGCTTGAGCTAGAACGCACAGGCGCGGTATTGGCCTTTTCCTTGCAGAACCATCTACCGAAGACATCAATAAGAGCTCCGGCAACAAAAAGAGCTGCTGAGACAACCAAAATATGTGTTTGGAAAAGCGCACGGGCATCAAACGTTTGCTTCGTGAGGCATAGTATTGGGATGCTTAGGGCGAGGAGGGCTGATAAGAAGTAAAGGCCCCAGTATGTTCTTCTGGCGAAGTTAGGCATCAGTGAACTGGTTACAAATCTGATAATGAGAACGGCTAAAATAGAGGTTACTGCTAGTGCTAAGTAGATAGCAGCTATAATATAGCTGTGAGGTACATTTTGGGAACCATAGGAAGAAACAGAATAATACCAAATAATAGCCGAGGGAATAATGAGGGTTAGGAGTAGAAGGAGGGCAAAAATACAGAGTTGTTGTCTGCGGTGAGTAGTTAGGCCGGTCGTGAATGATAATTTGTATGTGATTAACATGATAGAGACAATGGTACCTATAACAATGATGATAATTGGTAGGAAACACAACACTAAGTTACTAGAGAGGAAACAAACATTGACCAAACTAACAAACGATCCGATAATAAACATCGGCCAGCGAAATGCTGAGACAGCTCCACGGCTAGTTTCATTATCCCAGGCCTCCTTAACTATCGACTCACTGACAATAGAACCGTGTGTAAAGCAGTCATCGAAATTATCTGAGCTTCGATATCGGGACACTATCTTTTTAAACTTATCAAAGTGTCTATTAGAAGCGAGTACGGTATATTTAGGTCCCTGGGCAGAGCGGTGGTGACATAGAAGGGTGGCCGCTTCAAAGGTAAGTTTACCCTCCAGATTTACAATCTCAGAACCAGTTTTAGAGGTGACCTCGCTTTGGGTTACAATAAAGGCGTTGTGTTTCTTATCATAAAAGCAATCAAGTTTGGCCTTAGAAAGGTTTGTGCGCAATGGATGTATGTAGTTAATAATAGGGCTCGCGCGCAAGGTCTTAAGACACGTCTTGTTTAATATAAGGGAATGTTCATCCAAGAAGTTGAATAGAGGAGCAGTCTTGGGGATAGATGTGCATTCAGGCCTTCTTCCACATTTAGCAAGTATATCTGGCGACAGACATACATCTTCCAATTGCTTTAGGTCGAGCCGACCCTTCTTGTATCTATTGTAGATATAGAAGGCAAGATTTTGGGCAAAAAGCTTATGAGATGTAACAACACCGTCCGGGCCTTTTCGGATGGTATCTGTATTTTGGCTTAAAACTGAATAGGCCATGAGCATATCTAAATAAAAGCTCAAGTTAAGTTGGCTTGCGGGCCATCGAGTCGATCTTAGCAGCAGGTTATCATGGCCCATACTAGTATCTTCTACAACGACATCTAGTCTTAGGTTAGCAGGTATCAGCATCAAGTCAGTCAAATAACAAATCACAAGCGTAGCTTTAGCTCTGTTAGATTCTCCAAATAATAGTGTATAGAAACCTTCATCTTCAAAGAAGCTAATCTTACTTCTGTAGGAGACATGTTGTGTTATACCAGTCAACGCATTATAATATGTTGATTTGAGATGGCCCTTGTCAAACATTGCTTGTATAGATTCGGCCCACGGAAACATAAACTTAGTTGCTAGAAATCTTAGTGCGGGGGGCAGCGTTTCGTTATTATTCTGCGTGTTACTTGGTGTAAGTTTGGATGCAGTAGTTGAAGTAGTTGTTTGGTTCAATTGAGGCATACTAGCTGAAGTATCGCGTGATGTAAGTTTGGATGCAGTAGTTGAAGTAGTTGTTTGGTTCAATTGAGGCATACTAGCTGAAGCATCGCGTGATGTAAGTTTGGATGCAGTAGTTGAAGTAGTTGTTTGGTTCAATTGAGGCATACTAGCTGAAGTATCGCGTGATGTAAGTTCGGGTGCAGCAGTTGAAGTAGCTGCCGGATCATGCGAATGACTAAGACTTGTCTTATCATCTTCCATTGGCGTAGTTGCACTAGACTTCAATTGGCTACCCGCCGAAACATCAGTGGAGCTTCCAGCGGATACACATATTATCCAGTTCAAACAAGCCAGGCCTAATACTAACCATAATTTATGGATACCAGTGCGTTTAATCAAAACAAACATGTTAGTTTTAAAATTACATCAGTTTAAATACAAAATTACCAAAATAGGAAAATCACTGATCCGCGAATTAAAAGTCTGCCAAAAATCAACTATCCCAATTCCCAGCAATTCTTGCCACTATAAGTCCAAATCAATTCAAGACCAGCACCACTTCTATTCTAAAGTGTACCTCAACATCGCCTAGATCTTTATCAGAATAACTTGGGTTAGGATAGTGTTGTGATAGGTTGTGATAGGTTGTAATAGGTTGTAGTGGTAGTATGATATGTTTAAGCACTTAAAAGAGACCAGAAAGAAAACAACAATCTAATTGCAGCAAGATCAAATTAGAACTTATAAAAACCCAATACCAACTTAATTCAATACCAATTCAACTTAATTCAATACCAACTCAACTAACTCAACTCAACACAGCTAAACTTCTTTATTAGTACTCACTTAGGAGTTAGGAGTAGATTAGGCCAATTAATAGCACCCAACAGACTCAACAGACTCAACTCAACCAAACCAAACCCAACACTAACTCAACTCAACTCAAACTCAAACTCAAACTCAAACTCAACTTAACCAATCATATTATGGCACAAAGATAGAAGGATCAATTACTTCAACGGTTTGAACCATATGAAAGAAGTCTTCCTTCTTCTCAAGGGCTAGTTCTCCTTCTCGGAACATACTAATCACAATATCTGACATCTGGTACTTACTAATTCCAATCAAAACATTAACTTGTCGTGGTTTCCCATCACTACGGGCAATTTCACCAATAATATGCACACAAGCCCAAGGCTGACTATCAGATGGCCATTCTACTTCTCGTGGCACACCCCGGCACTTATACTTATTAGCAAAGATGTTCAAAGACTTGGCAAACTGACTAGTACTATACTCAACCAAAAGAAGTTTTGGCTGCTTAATCTCATTCATATCCATAATCTCTTCAATATGCAGATCTATCTGCTCTTTAGGCTCCATTAAATCAATAATTAGAAAATCATCATAGTTATCTTGATCACAAACAAACATATACTGGTACATTTTAGCCGCAATCATATCAGAGATATCGCGATAACCCGTGGGAACTCGAATGTCAAGGCTCTTATTATAGAGGAGCATAATATTTTTTTCATGGAGGAGACTAAAGAGCTTCTTCTCTATCTTTCCGATGCAAAAGACTTTATTTCCCGATTAGGACATCTTCGCAATAAATTGACCGAAAAGGAAAAGAAAATCAAAGAGAGTACATTGGGTGTATCAAAAGACGAGGCAAAGGAAATGATTGGTATTCTTAAGCGTAAATTGGTTTGTTTACAAAAATGGGGTCGTTTAGTTACGACTGATAACCAATAAGTATGATCGGCAAAAGACAAATAAACAGTCTAACCCCTAATTATAGTCTATTTAAGCCCAACGGTTTTGACAGTTATCATGGATAAGAAGAGCTTAGTTAGAATTGGCGGTGGATTTATTGTTGGATTTATACTGGGAGGAGTATGTGGATACTTCCTTCCTGGATTCTTTGAAGATTCAGAAATAACTAAATTCCGGGAAGGCCTTGCTAAGACCAAGGCTGAGAAGGCCAAGATTGAGAAGGAGAAGGCTGAGAAGGAAAAGGCCGAGAAGGAGAAGAAAACCGGCTAGTTGGTTTCTAAATAAGTGACGACCAAAACATCAGTAAGTAGTGGTGTAAACAAATACAAGAAGAATGTTGAGATTGGGTAAGGACAGAGTTGGATATAACTGACTACTAGCCCAAACAAAACGGTAAAGCACTATCTGCCAAGTGTATCTTTATGAATAAAGTCTGTCTTTACTTTTTTGCTATGGAAAAGCGGCCTACTTCGTTTATACAGAAGATATCTCGTCTGGAAGTAATTGGATTAATTGGACTAGTAATAATTGGGCCGATTTTAAGAGGAATAAGACGAGTTCTTGATGCGAATCCGTGTGCGCCTGCTTATATTGGCTTGTTTTTACCGGTTGTTTTGAATTGTATTGGGACTTCAATTGGGATTGCCGTGATAAGTCGGGCTATTTCTGGAGCAAGTATTAGAACACCAGGAATTGTATACAAAGGTTTGATTGGGATGGTTATTTGTGAAGCTAATTTGATATTTAGTTTGATGTCTTTCTTCTTCTTAAAAGATCGGGCAGTTGCTATCTTTGAACAAGGTTCGGAAATAGAGTTAAAACACGTTCATTCGGCTTGGGCTTTATTTGGTAGTGGGATGATTTCTGGGATGTGTGGGTTGATTGGCTCGTTTGGTGGGGCTATTGTTAATACGGCCTCAACTGTAGCATTAACTGGGAGTTCAAAGTGTTTTTCCAAACTGATTAGTTTACAGATGATTGTTGGTGGTGTAGGAGCATTAGGATTGATCTTATCACTATCTTTGCTTAAGCTATGTGCAGATTAAATTAGGTTTAGTATTAGTTTGAGTGGGTTTGGTATTTTGTTGTTATTGGTGTGTATGACTTATTGGGTTAGTATTGGATGAGTATTTTGTGATTGTTAATTGGTAGTGGATGGTAGTAGATTAGGAAAGATAGCAACTAATGAATAAACAGGATTAAAATGGTACTGAATTGAATTGGGTTGGGTTAAATTGTTCTATTTGTAGTTGTAGTTGTTTGGAAGTTATCTATTATTTTAAAGACGGTCTTTATTTGCTATAACTAAGAGGTAGTAATAGTATTGGGTGGTAAGATTTCTAGACTAAAGCACTCCGACGCACTACTTAGTAGTACCAATACTAAACTAATACTAAACTAATACTAACTTAATATGACGTCATCTTATTTCAACTCAACTATATTTGCTTAATAAATGGTCTCAACACTTATTTAAAGGAATGTCTTTAATAGAGTATGTATTAGTTAGGATTGAGTTAGTACAATAACTTAACTTAACTCAACCTAAATTAACTTAACTTAACGCAATAAGATGATATTAAGTTTGGATTAAAATATTACCCAATTAGGAAATAAATAAGAGTAAATGAAGTGATTATAAAACAAAAGGTCTCAGAGTAAGCCTCGTTCTGTTAGGATAGAACTATATCCTGGCAGCATTACTATCAAAATGGCGAAATAGCACTTGCCAGCAGTTAAGCTTGCATTCCTGCCAAATGCCCGAGGACTTTCCTCAGAGGTTGCCCTCCGCAGCTGCCCACTGAAACCAACAGGGACTCAAATTCTTTCTCAAACTTAACTTAGTAGTGAGTAGTGAGTTAGTAGTGAGTTGAGTTAATAGTGAGTTGGGTTGGGTTAAGTTGTGACTGGGTTGAGTTGGGTTGGATTGAGTTAGATAAGATTATTTAAAGATCACAATCAACAATCTTATTGTAACCTTATCTAAATATCAACTTAAACAATAGCTTAGCTTAACTTAACTTAAACAGAATATAAACTAGACTAAGTAGATACTTTATTAGGAAACTCGCAGTGATTGCTAAGAGTGGGGGTTAGTGCTGAACTAAGATGATTGGGCCTGGGAAGTGGCTTAATCATAGTTGGCACAAACTGGCTGGTCCTCTGGTAAATCTGAGGGAAGCTCTTTGAATGCACTGAGTTCCAGCACTAAAGCACGAAGCTCAAAAGATAAGGACTTTTCTCGTTTGGCTGAAGTTAGCAACTGCTCCTCCAAACGAATGATAGCTTTGCGCGCTTCTGCTTCTTTCTCAGTGGCTCGAGTAGCTGAAGTTTCGGCTCGTCGTGCTACTGATTGCGCTGATATTAACTCTCGCCGGTGTGCTTCAGCCCTTTCTCGCTCCTTTTGCGCTTCATTACGCGCCTGAGCTAGCAGACCTTGCACACTAGCATCCCATTCCTTCTTGTCCTCTGCATGCTGGTCAAGCATTGATAAGGCATCGGCTAGTCTCTTCTGTAAAGCAACTACCTCGGAACGAGCACTTTGAGCTTGAGCGGCTTCTCTTTCCTTATCACGAAGTTCTCGTTTCAGCAAACGAAGTTCAGCTAAGCGCTCCCGCCGGTCCTTATCAGCTGCATCTTCGGCCGCTTCAAAACGATCGCGTTGGGCACTCATTTCTGCTTTGGTCTCACGTAATAGCTCGGCCTTTTCGGCTTCCAGAATAGCTACCTGATCAGTCGCCCATTTACAAGAAGCCTTAGCATCAGCCATTTCAACACGAGATCGGTCCAATGAACTGCGTATTTGCGTCACTTCCGTTTCTGCCCTAAGCAACTCATCAGTTAGTCGACTGATTTCCGCCCGATAGATAGCTAAAGTATCCGTTACAGCTACAACCTCATTAGCCACCCGCTCCAGCTCAGCCCGAATTGCTTCAGTCGCCGATGTAGCCTTAGCTAACTCCGTAGTTAAATCTTGGCGGAAGGAAGCTCTTTGCTCAGTGGTCGCTGCTGTTGCTTCGTTAGCTTGGGCCAGTTCAGTCAGGGCATCTTCTTTCTCCTTAAGTGCTCGGGTAAGAGCCCGTTGTAAATCTTTCTCAAGGGTTCGTTTGGCAACTAGAGCTTCTTCTGCTGCTTTACGTCGTTCTTTTTCAGACTCCTTAGCCGAGATGGCTTGTTCCAGAGAAGTAGTGGCACTGGCTAGATCTTGCTCAGTTCTTTGTAACTTCTTTTCCAGTTGAGCACTTGAGGCCCGCATTTTGTTGATCTCGGCCGTGTATTTGTTTTGAATTTCCAACATACCACCTAGCTTATCATCAGTTAGGGCTAAGTACTGCCGGCGCAAATCATTATACTCCTCTTGAATATTAGCAATCGTACTCTGGGCTGTAGCTAGTTCTTTACGAAGGGCAGCTATGTCCTCAGAATTATCTTTGCCAATAACAGGTGCAGGGGCTGGAGTAGGTGCAGTTGTTGCCCTCTTAAAGGCCTCTTCTAAACGAGCGTACTTCTCGCGCTCAAAAGATAGTAAAGAAGCCGATCGAGTGGCTTCTGTCTCAGCGGCTTTAAGGGCGGATTCAGTACGCCGGCGTAAAGATTCAGCACTAGCTACTTCGGCTTGCATTTCCTCAACTTCAGTGGCTAGTTTCTTAGCTCTATCTTCGGCAAAAGTCCTTTCCCGTTCGGATATTTCTTGACTATGCAAGGCGGCGGCTAGTTCTTCTTGTTGTTTCTGTAGATCGGTTTGAACGGTTTGTGCGAGTGTTTCGGCGGTTAGTACGCGTTCTTTCAGAGCATCAATTTGGGTGAGAAGGGGAAGGGCAGTGGAGGAGGCGGCTTCTTCACGGGCACGATGGGCGGCTTTAGCTTGAACTTCCATATCACGGCGTAGTTGTTCAGTCGCTTGGGCAGCTCGGGCCGATGCTTTTTGGGCTGCAGCTACTTCTTTAGCCGCCTCTTCCCGCTCAGTTCTTAAGCGCGTACTGAGAATCTCAGAGGCAGCTCGGGCGGCGGCTGCTTCTTCGGAAGCACTGGCTAGAGCGGCTTCAGCTCTGAGCTTAGCCAGTTCGGCCTGTTGAACTTGGGCTTGTAATGCAAGAAGTTCTTCTCTTTGTTGCACAATGGCCTTCTCCTTTTCACGCAATTCGTCTTCGGCCTTACGTACTTCAAGGAGAGGTCTGATCTTCATGCAAAGCTTCCACCAGGACCATTGCCGAACACTAGCAAAGATCTTAACGTTCTTTTGTAGAACAGCTAGAGATTCAGCTCGTTTCTTATCTAGTTGTTCACGATTCTTAAGCAAGAGTTGCCGCAAGCGCTTTTGAACTTCCAAGACTAAGCCTAAGATCTTAGCATTCCGGGCATCTTCCAGATCGGCTAGTACACCTTGGCGCAGGAAAAGAAGAGTCCGACCTAAACGGAAAAGACTAGCCGGGACTTGTAACTCACTTAAAAGCAAGGAAACACCTTGTTCTGAAGGAGCAAACCGTCCGGAAAGACTAGCCGGGGCAAGTAAAGCGTAACGACTAATGAATTCATGGAAAGGAACACGAGAAGGGAAACCTTGTCGGGAAATTCTTACACCCTCCAGGACACCATTACATCTAAGCTGATGCAAAACCCGGGGAGCTTCAAATAAGCCCGGAGTCTTCTTATTATTGGGGAGAATACATCGGACAAAATGAGGGTTCGTTTGCCGCAGCATATGCAAGAGATTGTTCAGTTGCTGGCGATGGCGTTGAGCTACCGTTCGGAAACGAGTAGCTGCTAGGGAGGGTACAGCTGAAGCAGGAACAGGACCATCTGGACCCAATAGTAAACCAGCAATAGCTTCATCTAAAGGATCCTTATTCTTAGCAATCCAACCCGGCTCACTATAACAGACTGAACCTGCATAATGCTCAATCATAAACCCATCATTAAGTCTTGGCCTAGAAAACTGACTAGATCCCTGCCAGACTGAACTGATCTTAGCCAATAAACGTGCATCAGATCCACCAGGCACAATACACTCTTCATCTAAGACTGAAAATATACCCGAACCACTTGCTTCTAACAAATCAATTGTCGGTTGTAAATCCAACCCAAAATCAATCATACTCCATTCTAAACCTTCATTCAAGTAGATTTCTTGTTCAAGAACAAACATACGATGGTTGAAGAATTGTTGTAACTTTTCGTTAGTATAGTTAATGCAAAGCTGTTCAAAACCATTCCGCTGGAGAATTTCAAACCCAGCAATATCCAGGACACCAATATAAGAAGTAGATTCACTCTGAGGTTTTAAGGCCCGATTAACTAAGAAGACTAACCAGTCAAATAAACGTTCGTAAATCACTTTACAAAGTGAAGCTAAAGTATAATTGGCCTCTTCAGCCGTTCGACCGTGTACGACCATTTCATTACCCGCCCTAATCCGAGGACAAGTTAGAGTTTCCCTAAGAATTTGTGCATCTACGCCTAAGAACTCAGCTGCATGACTTAAAGCCTCCTCACCACTCGTACTTAGTTGTAATTGACTGGTACCTTCTTGGAAAACAACTTCACTAAGATGAATGATAGCAGCTAGAATCCTAAATACTCGATTTTGCTCAGCCGGTTCCAAACCCAGAATATCCATAGCAGCCGTTACTTGGGCAAAATCTGCACCTATTACTCCAGCACTCTTAAGTTCAGGAATAATCCGGTAAGTCTGAGTACTAGATAGGTATAAGCTTTGTAAAAACTCGGCACTAGCTGTTTGTAAGAGGGCATAGAAGATATGGTAATTACGTTCACCTGGAGTCTGTTTAGTCACTCGGGAGGCTTCTAAAAGGTACCTTTCAATGGAAGCACCAATTATTTCACCAGTCCGACCAAACTCAATCTTAATGAACTTCCCAAAACGCGAACTATTATCATTACGAGCAGTTTGGGCATTACCAAAGGCTTCAAGTAAAGGATTACTGGAAAGAAGTCTTTCTTCCAGGAGTTTAGTACTCTGTAGCAGATTACCACTGATTTTAGTTAAGAAAGTAATGGCATGTTTGGTGTTTTCAGTTTTACCAGCTCCAGACTCACCAGTAATAAGAATAGTTTGGGGTCGTTGGGAATTGCGCATAAGATAGTAGGCTTCAGAAGCAACGGCATAGATATGGGGTGGAGCATCTTCTCGCTTATAAACTGAAGAGTAGCGATCAATGAATTCTTTCGTATAGACTGATAGGTCTTTATAGGGATTGATAGCGACTAAGAACAAGCCAGAATAAGTATACTGTAAGCCAGCTAAGTATCTTTGCCTGAGATTGTGCAGAATACTTGGTTCATTAAGATAAGATAAATGGGCCATATTTTCAACTAAATCAAACTTAGATGGATTTGCTTTATGGATACTTCCCTTATCCACTGTGCATTTAGACCCTTCAACTACTAATTGAACACTTTCATCCATTTCTTCAACAATTTTACCAATACGATAATCTCCTTCTTTAGAAAGGAGCCAAATGAGTTTCTCGCCTTTAGCTTGGCACTCAGTAAGTGTTTCTCTTTCCTTATTCATAACAATTTGCAAAATTCTTTCTTTATATAGGTATTAGATTGGCTGGGAATGAAGATAAGCTTGGTTTTGATTTGGCTTTTGTTTTGATTTGAGTTTTGATTCGTTGTAAGATGTCAGAATGGCGGGTTTTAAGGTTATTCTGGGAGTTTAGATAGAGTTTGGGGTTAGTATTGGGTTAGATTTGTGTTTTTGACCCTATTTTACCAGAAATGGTAAAAATTGGACTAGAAAGAATAAAGTGGCCAAACTCAATATGTTTTTGGTTTAAATTGGTTTAAGTGGTTAGTATTGAGTTAGTATTAAGTTGGGTTAGTATTGGGGGGGTGTGTAATAAATGGTGTATAATAAGAGTGGAGTTCAATTTATTGATTAAGAGACAAGTTGTTTGGGTTGGTATTGAGTTGGTATTGTGTGTGTTTGGATTGGTATTAGAATGTAAATTGGATTGGTAGTAGATATTCAAATAATAAACATATTGGGTTGAGTTGAATTGAGTTAAGTTGAGATGTTGAAGAGTGGTTGAGTTTATGATGTAATTGGGTTTATTTAATATTTACTTCAGTATTAGGTTGGTTTGGATTGGATTGAGTTGAGTTGAGTTAAGTTAGTATTGAGTTAGTGTGTAGTGCTAAAGTGTCTTAGATAGTAGTAACACAGTAGCAACACAATACTAACTCAATACTAACCCAATGATGTGGATAGAGAGGCTACTCATTGGTGATCCAGCCGTTTTGGGCGAAGAATTGGGCTAGTTGGGTTAGTTTGGGCTCAGACAGACCTTGGAAGAGTTTAGTCAAGGGAATACGGTCCTTTTCTGGAGTGAACTGGTTAATGACAGCTGCCTCTTTAAGAAGAAGATAAACAGTCGGGGTAATGCCAAGGGATGTACAAAGAGTATGCTCATTAGTATCAAGAAGTTCGGGTTGAATCTCTTCGGTGAAATTGGAGATGGTTTTCTTGGTTTCGGGGCGATTGGCTTGAGTATACTGCTGGATTAAGTTTTTGATCTTTCTTTTGATAGCTATCTCTAAGTAGAGACCTTGAAAGAAAAGAGCGAAATCGGTTGGGGACATAATTTTGATAAGAGGCTTTATCTTAGCCAGTAAGTCTTTCCCAGGCGTACAAAGCGTCTTCTCTAGTTGCAGACGTTTTTTAGCCTGTAATAAACCCTTATCTAGAATAAGAGAACGAAACTGCATTCTTTTCAATAAAACCAAATGATAAGCATCTAGTAAAGCTTCTTTCATCTCTTTTTCTAGTTGTGTATCTGTTGGTGAAAAGGTCATTTCTTTGATAACCATTTCAGCATCATTATTATACTCTAATTCAAAATCACCTCGTAAAGGCATGTATCCAGAGATCTCCTGGGAAAGAGGATTACTTTGTAGATCAGTAACAGGAGGACCTTCTAAAGGTGCATTTGGATTAAGATGGAATAATTGGTAGAAATGTTCTTGTGTTTCTTGAGGAGATTTACGGCCAATATACGTAGATACATCTTCCCAGTTACCAATACCATGAATAATAAGCCCATCAACGAAAAGAAGTTCTTCAAGGAGTTGCCAATCAGAGAAGTCAGCTGGAAAGGAGAGGTTTTTGACTACTCGGTAGGAATGATTGGGTTGGTGCTCATTTATTTGAACCTTTTTAAAGAGACAGATTGGACAGATATCAATATTACAAACAGTACATTGCATCCAGAGTGTAGTTGAAACATCCATTAAACAACCATCACAGCGAATAAGACAAGCATTGCCTCGGTTTTTGGAATGAGTAACAACCATAAAAAGAAAAAAGACTGGTTAGGTTAAGTTTAGATTAGATTAGATTAAGTTGTATTGAGTTGTGTTGGGTTAAGTTTAGAGTGGGTTAAGTTTAGAGTGGGTTGTGTTATGTTTAGATTGGGTTAAGTTTAGATTAGATTAAGTTGGGTTTAGTTTAGTTGTGTTTAGTATTTTATTAGATTAGATTGTTAGAATTACACATTGCAATTCAAATACTAAACTTAAACCAACTTAGCATTGGGTTAGTATAGACTTAAGTCAGTCGGTCAGTCAGTCAGACATTAACTTAACTTAACTCAATCTAAACTCAACCAGACATAAACTTAACTTAACTCAACCAGACATAAACTTGACATAACCCAATCTAAACATTAACATAACTCAGTCTAACATTAACATAACTTAACTCAATCTAAACATTAACTTAACTCAACTCAATCTAACATAAACATAACTTAACTGAATGGGACAAGAAGAAGTAGATATTTAGATGTACTTTATATGCTTAAACTAGTTTTGGCAGTGGTTGGGTATTGGCTTGCGGTTGTGGGGATTAGTAACCGAACTTTGTGAAAATATCATCGGAAACGATAGTCTTATCAGCGATAGAAGTGGGCAGAGGTGCGCTAGTGACACCGGAGAAGAGCCGGTGGAGGTTGTCGGATTTCTCGTTTAGCTTCACGGTTAGTAGGTCTGAAAGTTGCTTCCGATCTATTGTTTGTGTCTTTCGGAGAAGTTCGAGAGTATGGTTGAAGAAACCGGGTGTGACGTGGCAGCTGTTCCATTGGCCGATTATATGGAGACTAAAGTAGACAGTTAAAAGAATGATTGTGCCAACGAGAGCAATATACAGAATGACCCGAAGAGGGCGACTGCCGAACGAAAACTTTCTTGCCATGCCGTAGGAACTTCCAATCATGAACATGGCACAAATAACTAGAATGCTGACTAGGATGACCGGGATTTCAAATATTTGGAAGAGTGCAAAACAGACCTTGCCAAGTAAATTCAGCACAACAGGAATGATTGATAATGCTATAGTGAAGTAGAAGATGATTCCCATCACTGAATTGGCCGAGGCTTCATCGCCTAGTGTGCCTGGTTTTCTAAATAATGCATTCTTGCCTGACTTGTTAACGCCATTAGAAAAGAAGCCATATATGCTTATGATAACGGCTAATACAATGGCAAATACTGTAATAAGACCAAACATAGTTTGTTCGCCGGGATTAAGTGCGTAGCTGTAGTTGTAATCAAAATGAAGGTCGGTGCTGATCTGATAGATGTGCATGTAAAATGCGGTCTTGATAAAGAGTAAGGATGGTATAAATAAGAGCGCTGCTTTAGCAAATGGCCAAATATAGGCAGCAATTATCTGCCAGCCGTCCATAAGGATTTCTTGTACATGTGCTTGGAAATCTGGTGCTGGATCGCGTTCATCTAAAGGGATGTAGCGGAAATACCTTCGAATACGATGGATGATTGGCCACTTGGGCTTTTCGGCTGGTGATGGGTACGAGTTGTTGTTGCTGTTTAGGATTGTAATAAACTGTGTTTGTCTTTGATAGTTGTAGTCTTGGGTATTGGTAAGTATGGTGCGTGTGTGGCCGTATCCCGTTCGAATTATCTTAGCGGCATCAAATCGCGTGTATTTGTTCAGCGGAGAATCACTAGGAAGGGTTGCTTGGCTATCTACAGACGTATTTGGTTGTTGCAACGGCAGTTCTGATGTAGAAGTCATTGTCTGCCAATTTTTTCCAATTAGAGATTTATAGCTGATTTAATCAACAAAATTGGATTGGGGTTGGGTTGTTGTTGGGTTAGGATTGGTATGGGTTGAATAAAGCTGGATTATTCAAGGAAGTTAGGCTGATGCTGTGGTGATATTTGTTTTGGGTCGAGTTATTTGCTTGGTAGACAACTTATTTCCTTTTGGGGAAAATTGAAATTACCATAAAAGGAAATAATTGAAATTATGTTAAACTAGACTAATTGTAGTGTTGTCATACGATCACTACTTAGTACTCAGTACACACTACTTAGTACTTAGTACTCACTACTTAGTACTTAGTACACACTGCTACTAAGACGTAGCTTTAATGAAATCGGGCTGTTTTAACTAAAGTAATTTTATATATCTTATCTACAATCCGAGATGACGTCATCATCACTCACCCCTTTATTTACTTAATAAACAGTACCCACACTTATCGCAAGGAATATCTTTAATGGGGTATGTATTGAGTTAGAATTGAGCTAGGATTGGGTTGGGATACTGACTAAATCTTATCTAAATCAGAGAACGCCCCTCCTAACAACACCAACTCAAACCAAACCCAACCCAATCCTAACTTAATCCTAACGCAACTTAATACTAAACCATGTCAACAAAATGCCTCTTTATTCTAACTTGGCACAAAGGGCGGTCAGTCGAGCTTCGGTTTTGCTATCGATGACTGTTTCTGCGGACAGGAAGTCTCTTATTTTAAGAGGGTCCTCGTTGGCCTTAATAAGTAGCTCTTTGAAGTTGGGAAGAGTGTTATCTAAAATAGTCAGAAGGAAAGCAATCTTGGGGAGGGCAGTGGGACGCGTTCGCGATAGTGCTAAGCACTCACTGAAAATGTGGCACTTAACTAACTCTTGAGAGATAACAATCACGTTTTGGGTCATATGTCCTAGCAGAACACACATGTTGGCCTCAACTCCAGGAACGTGAATTAGTTTGACAAGATCTTTCATCTTCGCCAGAATACTAGGCGCTGTTGAAACACTGGAATGAATAAGCATGGCTTCAAGACCATCAATGTACTCATTTTTGGTCTCAATACTGTTAGAAGGCTTTTCAATGTTTTCGATGTGTAGACTGACTGCGTGTGCGTATGGATCGGCAAGAATCATGCCTATTTCTTTCTCGGTTATAGTCTCTTCAATGGCTTTGTCCATTATAAGGGGAAAAGAAAATCACTTGAGTCTTTTCTCTGGTCCATCTCGATTGATCAAGTTGATCGGATATCGGATTGGGCTGGCGTTTAGTTGATTTGAGTTGGCTTGAGTTAGTATTTGGTTGGTGTTTAGTTGGTGTTTGAGTTAAGTTGAGTTGGGTTAGGTTGTTATTTGAGTGGGTGGATTTTAGATTGAGGTGCTGTGACATGGGCTACACGGGCGGACTTATTTGTCCTTGCTAACCTCAGCTGTTTATTGGATTGAGTTGGTGGTTGGATTGAGTTAGATGGTGCTAAGTCGTACTGAGAAGTAGTTATACATAGCTGAAGTAGCTGGTCTAAGGGAAAGTATAGGTTGTTTTGATATTAGAGATACAAACAAAAAGAAACTGGTCTCAGCTGAATCTGAATAATAGTCCAGTGAATTGGTGTTAGTATTGGGAGTTGAGTGAAGGTTGCTGTAACAAAAGATTGGGCTGGGTTATAGCTATAATAATCTTTATTGCCAGACATTACTCTATGTACATAACTTATTAGAGCTGGCATTAGAATAAGTTGTAGATTGTAGTAGACTTTGGCTTATGTGTAAAAGTAAACTCCAATCATGGCAACACCAACAACCACAGCACATATATACATGGCCGCAACTTTGAGATCTCGATTGCACCGACCCTGCATGCAAACGCCATTCCAGCCACAGGGCGTTCCGTTTTTGAAGTAGCGGCCTTCGATAAAGACGGCTTCGCCTTTGAGATTCACGCACTTCATCGCACAGCCTTTGTGTGAAGGACAAGAAGAAATGATTCCCATTCGGTCCCCGGCAATAGTGCACTGAATATCGCGATTGATGCACATTCCGCTAGTGCAATGGCCAATTGAGCACTTTTTGCGATTGGGCATAAAGACGGGTGCTGGACACTTTTCGCTCATTCCATCGCAGATAGAATCTCTTTGGCACTCATTAGCCGCCGAGCGACAGATAGTTCCGGCAGGGGAAATTTGACACTTGGTGCAGCACTTGCTGTTAGCATCGGAGCAAATAGCCCCGGGACGAAGCTTACAGTCCGGGGTACAGCATTCGTCGCCAAAGGGGCCGGCATCACATTCTTTGCCCCTTTCCATGATACCATTACCACAGACGGGATAGGGCATAATGGTTTCGTCGGCCTTTGGCATTTGGTATTCTAGCTGCGACAGAATAACGGACATTTCCCGTTGGGATGGCGGCGAGAAACAAAGAAGCCCGGGTGTTCCACGGCGGCTCATAATGTACTTGAAGTTGCAGTCGCAACCCTTGCACGGATGGCAGCCGTAAGAAGTGACCGTGGCGTCTTTACAAAGCTCTTCATCGCAGTCGTGGAAAAGTCCAAGGTTGTGCGCAATTTCATGAGCAACTGTGATGAACTGGTTTTGAATAAGCACACTGGCACTGATGTTCTTTTGGGAGTGGTAGCCAATATTACCGGTCCAGGCCAGTCCGATCTTTTTGTTGGTGATAAGATCGCCTGTAAAGAGGTGGTAAAGCATACAGTCCTTGTTCTTGTGCCGGCGATACTCAGTGAACTGCTCTAACTTCTTAAGCAAATCACCAGTGCTGTGGTACCACTCAGCCTTTTTGTCAATGATAATATCGTTTACATAGAGAATGACATTAAAAGAGCGTTCGTAGATGCTGCTGGTCGTATTGATGGTTTCAAGCGCGAATAAAATAGCAGCTCGTAAGGAGCCGTTTTTGGCAATAAAGTACTTGTCTAAGGCAATGGCAATTGGAATAGCTCGTGTTTCAACTGGAAACCCGTACTCTAAATTAGGAACGATGGCATTCTCTATCTGGCTTAGTTTGGAGTAGAAGGGAATGCCAAAGTAGATCTTCTTTCCTTTTCTAATGATGCGATTGGCGTGTGGCATTTCAGTGGTGACTGAAATGGTTCCATTAAGCTTGTCCTTGACCTTCTTAATAGTTTTGACTCGAGTAGTTGTTTGTGTGGGATTAATAGGCGGCTCGCGGGCCATAACATCTTTGGCGACAGCTTCGGCAGTGTATTCCAAGAGCGAATTGCTATCCTCCACTTGGTAGTAGTGGTCCTCGTCCTTGAAGCCGGCTAGATCACTGACTTCTAGAGCTTGTTCAGCCGGAGTATTATTAGGTTGGTTTACATTGGGTTTGGATGTGTTGTGTCGGGTGGGAACAGATGGTGGCAGATGGGTAGATTTTATATCTGGATAGACCTTTTGGCCAGAAAATGGTTGGGGTTGGTCTTTTGAATTACTTGACTTGCTTAAATCGATGCGATTCAGTCGCTTTATATTACACTCTTCACATTTGATTCTTTGGTTCTCGGGGTCGGCTAAACCATAGCGCTTTGGCGGGCTGGTTGCTAAATCTACCTCGGAATAGCTCTTCTTACTGTCCTGTTCTGTTGTAGCGTGGATGCTTATTGGCCTCCACCAGAAAAGTAACTTCTGCAATGACTCAGGCATGACGTCTTTGAGCTTCTCTAGAATCTCGCCGGCCTTGCCTTCTAAGGTATTTCCTGTCTTGCTTTGATTTTGTGGTCGGCCAAAGTACTCTTCGACTCCTTCTAAGTAGTCCTGTTTGATTTCGTCATCGCCAAGGTTCATTCCGGAATCATCCAGCATTATGCACTCATCTAGAACCTCATCATCGGCTCGAAAAGCCACCAAGTCACTTCGTTTATCCAAATTATCGGCCTGGCTGTACAGAAACTCTTTTGGCTTGATATGAATAATTCGATGTTCATCAATAACTACTCCACTCAGTAAATCACTACCCAGTTCCTGCATTAGCCACCCCTGCGGTTCTTGAAAACTCTCTTTGAGCTGATAAGGCGTGCTTTGACCCGTAGCCGCACTTTTCTTTGTGTAAACTACTCGATAGGCATTATAAGAATTGGTTCCATGACGCTGCCGGTTGTCTAGCTGAATCGTAGTGCTATACATATCATTCTCTAAAACAAAGCAAAGGTCTATTTTACGATCCGGCCGCTCTATACGAGTCACATCAACCACATTTGGCCGATAAGACTCCTTTATATAGTAGCCCATAACAGCTTTAATCAGGAGAACCATAAATAACATAGTTTCTCGAGTACCTGGGTCCTTATATTTCATTTTAAATTCCATTTTAGCCCATTGGGTTATATTGGGAAAGACTAATGAGATCTATGCTAATATACTTCGGAGCAATCTATAATATGCATAGGTCTAGTTAGGATTGGGGTGGGTTAGTGCTAGGATTGGTTAGGAGCGGGTTGGTATTGTGTTGAGGAAGACTTTAGTTAAGTTTGAATTTATTGAAGATACCTAAATGTTTGTTTTTGATTATCGATTGGGTTAGTCTTGAGTTGGCGTTAGGATATATTTGGTAAAATATGAAGTTAATGAGGCTGTAAGTGGGTTAGTATCCTATTCTCTGCTGCCCACATAAGTTAATCCTAACTCAACTTAATCTTAACCTAATACCACCTTAATCCTAACCTAATACCACCTCAATACTAACTCAATACAATACTAACTCAATACCAACTCAATGGAATGCTAGGTAAGCTGGGTACTATCTGAGGATGAAATTGCTGGGCTAGCGCTGAAATAGGGTTCTATTAAAGGAAGAACCTGATTGGGTGCTAGATGAATGCCTGCAATCTCGGCCAGGCGTTGTTTGTACTTTTTGCAGCCGCGTTTGCCAAAGAGAACGGGCTCAATTGGCTTGAGATCAGCCCGGGTGCAAAGGTACGAAGTGGTGGGGCTAGGTTGAGTTAGTATTGGGTTGGTATTGGTATGGGGTGAACTTTCCTGGTCTGAGTGTTGTGATGAAGAAAGCTGGCTGGCTTTGGCGACATATTCCTTATCTAGTTCATAGAAAGCATGCTGGTTGGCTATTCTGGTAGACAATGTATTGAGGTACTCGCTGATAACAAGGAAGGGAGAAATGGGCGGCCGGCTGAACAAAACAGATTCTAACTCGGCAAAGAAGAAAGGATCCTCCATGGGTTTACGTGCAAGCATAACACCATCTAACTGACCAATAAATGGAATAATTTGGTTTATCTCTCTTATCCCACCATTGAGAATAATCTTAAGCTGTGGAAAGTCTCTTTTAATCTGCAGAGCATAATCGTATCGTAAGGGCGGAACTCGTCGGTTTTCAGCGGGTGAGAGTCCATTAAGAAGGCACTTCCGGGCATGAACATAAAAGGTCCGGCAAGGTGATTGGGCTACAATTGTACTAATCATTGCCTTAAATGAATCGTAATCTTCAACTTGGTCTAGGCCTATACGGCACTTGACACTCATAACTACACCCGTGCTTTGGTAAACAGCTTGGACAATAGCCGCAATGGTTTCGGGTGTCTTCATGAGAACAGCACCAAAACTACCACTTTTTACTCGATCACTAGGACAGCCACAATTAAGGTTAAGCCGAGTATATCCTACGGACACTGCCCGAATAGCAGCCTGGGCTACTTGTTCCGGTATAGATCCTCCTATCTGAAGAGCACAATGTGGGGTTGCTAATCCGATCTTTTTTTCCAACATAGCACTGTTCATGTGCAATAAAGACGTATCAACAATCATTTCGGTAAATACGATAGAGTTGGGCGAAATTAAGCGCATAAACCTTCGGTACTCGGGTGTAGACACACCAACCATAGGAGCAACCGCAATCTCAAACGACATTCCGAAAAATTTGCCTAGTGTCTAAATAGGAAGCGGTTTATTTGGGTTCAAAAGAGTGAAAGGAATGCCTGGCTAGGTTGGACTAAGTAAATTAGCGTATTATTTCTAAGTTTAGTGATAATCCAAAATTACCCAAAAAGGAAATTTAAAGGAAATATGAAGATGATATATAAAACAAAATAAAAGTAAACCCTTTCTTATTCTAAAAGTATCCCTTTACAAATAGATTTATATATTTACATAGATATACTTATTGAGTTGAGTTGAGTTAGTATTGAGTTGAGTTAGGATTTGATTAGTATGAGTTATGTTACTGAGTGGCAACACTTCGTTTTCAAGCAATACTAAAGCAATACCAATACTAACCCAATAGTCATATTAGATACTCTTCAGATTATTGAATAAACCATCAACGTATTGACTATGACGTGTACAACATCTAAGATTCCATGTTATAACATCAAATTAAGATCTTTTTAAACCAATTCCTTTATGTATTTGTAGTTTGGAGTTGTATTCTACCAACTCAACCCACTACCAACTCACTACCAACTCAATGGAACTGCTGATGAAGAATAAAGATAGATTGACTAGTGCTTATCTTCAGTGAAACATACTGCAATACAACACATAACTTATACAATACCAATACAATCTAACCCAATAGTGGTAGACACTTTGAACACAATAGAAAGATAGCCATTAGAATTTATTAGACTGATTCATTGCAATCATCTGAAATTAAGGAGCTAAAATAGAACCTTGAATCATTTGCAAGAGCTGGTCTTTGCTAAGCGCACTTCCTCTACTATCCTTAACACGCAGACTGTTATTCTCGGCTAGCTCACAGACTTGAGTGGTTGGCAGGGCTCTAACTCCAGTGGCTTTAGCCAACTCAGTAGGCCCGTTAGTTGGAGACTCAATAAAGAAGTGTGCATATTGCGGGAAAGCAGCTACAAAGCCGGCTAAGGTGCCCTTGTACCCCTGGCAAGGCATACAACTCTGGCTGGTATAGACTACAATAGCCTTAGTTAAGCCTCTAGAGCGCATTACAGATATTAAAGAATTGATTTCACTTGCTTGTGGGAAGTTTAGAGCCATTTGTTGGCCATTAGTTTGATTTGTCATATGCATATTAGGATTAGAATAAGAATTAGTCATTTGATTATAGTAGTAACTAGCACGAACAACAAAAATAAAATTTAAGAGTAGATAGGCTAATCTTTGATAGTTATTGCGTAGCATTGGGTTGATTTTGGGTTAGTTTGAGCTAGTATATATGCATAGATCGTATATCTTGATTAGGGAAATTCAGTTCGATCGATCTTTTTGATGGTCTTTTTTATAATTAGATTGAGTTGGATGGGGTTTAGATTAGATTGAGTTTAGATTGGATTAGTATTAGGTTTGAGTTTGGATTAGGATTGGATTTGGGTTAGATTAAGTTTGGTTTGGATTGGATTTGGATTTGAATTAGGTTTGGCTTGGATATGGCTATATTAAAGGGTAGGGTTAAATGTAAATGCCAAAGAGGCATCAACCCCACCCAACCCAATACCAACCTAATACCAACCTAATGCCAACCTGTTTATTAGACTAGAAATAACTTGGGCTATTGTTGTGCTAAATACATTCAATGACCTATTTGGCCGGGTGGTTTAAAAGTTGCAAATGACATGTAATATAATGGAATAAAGGTCGATGTAGTATTTAAAGATTGTTAGGTGGATTGGGTTAGGATTGGGTTAGTGATGGTTTCTAACATAAAACATGCAATGCTATGCTAAGCTAAGTTAATATTCAAACCATGACAAGTAGATTTATTGCATATGTTAAGGTAGTGTTGAGTTAGTGTTGAGTTAGTGTTGGTAGGGCCAAGAGTAAATTATGTCATGTCATGTCGTGTTGGGATGGGTTAGTAGGTAGGCGAGTAGAGTAAATAAGTTATCAGCGAGACAGTCCCAGTAGTTGTGTGAGACGGGTCCAAAGCAGACTGGTTATAAGTTTGTGGAGGATAGGAGAGTTGGACATCCAATTTGATTTGAAAGAGGATGCCGATGATGGGTTAGCGGCTAGATATTCTACACACTCATGAATACTAGAGGCAGCTTTGGTATTTGCCAAATGGGGACTAAGCGCGGCTTTTAGTTGTTTTGTCTTCTCCAATATATGCTTAAAATGATCTGATATTTTCTTCATATCTTCAGCTCGTTGCTTAATATCTTCAATTGGGATGCGAGTTCTAGAGTTGTCTAATAGAAAGCCAGAAAACATATACATTCGCGGCATAAAGTCAGGCATCTGATAACAATCGTGATACCTATTGATTATGCTCGGACCACGCGATAATTCGGCAATTAGCTTTTTGACAGCTTTATCTACAGGCATGCTTTTTATCACCACAGCAATGTTTAATCTTAAAAGGGCATCAATGTGGTTCTGAGTTTCATCGTTGATCATGCCATTGTGATAAGTACTTAGAGGTGGATTAGAATAAGTCGAAAGGCTAGAAACCACTAGCTTCATTCTTAGCATATCGTATAAGAAGTGTCTAAGCTGTTTCTGGGCGCGAAGGTCTGTGCTGAATACTGATGGATTTTGGATGCTCTCCTTCCATGTTTCAAACACTTTGTTGATATTCTCTTCAGTAAGCTCGAGTGAAGTAAATGGCGAACGGTTAAACAGACCCGGTCCACAATAGTCCTGAAGAGCATCTTGGACTGCCTTGATATTATTCGTAAAGTTATTCGGATTCGATGTTTCCAGTAAATATGTAATAGTATTACCCGTAACAGTCCTAATTATATTTCTAAGCCGGTAAGAATATCTCTGACTTATGGCTTGTACATTTTCAAGCTCCTTTATAATGCGATCCAATGCATATGATAGAGACTCTTTTTCAAGGTCAAGAGAGCAAGACTTAGCATTTGGGTTATTAATTTGGTGACAGTTATCTAGCATGGCAATAATACGTTTTGTATCAGAATCACTTAACAAACCATTTGCCAGTAATCGGACCCAAAACTGTACATAATAGTTTGGCATTATCTCATTATCAATCACATCCCCATCCTTAAATTCAATCTTTGAACACTGTGGATTAGAATTATATTCAATTGTATACTTGGCTAACTGCCAATTATCCTCCAATCCGGCATAATAGTCTCTCCAGATTCTCTTAGCCACATGACTAGCATCGGCCGATTGGCCACTAGTCAAATCACTATTCCAACCCAACAACCCAACAAGACCAGCTCCTAACATCCCGAAAGACAATTTCATATCTATTTGCACTTTTACAAACCTTATCTTTTTACAATTCCAAAACTAGTCCATGATCATCACTGCTAACCAACACGAACCTAATTTATTAACTCAAAGAACAGAGGACTTGCCAACTATTGAGTTGAGTTGAGTTAGTATTGGGTTGAGTTGAGTTAGTATTGGGTTGAGTTAGGTTGAGTTAACAATAGTGTAGGGCGTGGCACATCTTTGGCCTTTCACACGCACTACTAACTTAAGACAACTAAAACTTAACCCAATAAACCAAATTGAGATAGGAAGTGGCTGTTAACCGATGTTTATTTTCTTCTTGGCTTTCTGGCTGTACTCGTGGAAGGACTTCTCATAGAGATTGGATGCAACTTGGTTAGCTGGTGAGTTTATGTTGGGGTGGGTGATGAGATAGTGAATGGCGAGTAGGGCGGATTTGATATTTATAGAAGGTTTCCAATTAGTGGTCGAGAGAATATCTAAGCAGACAACGCCATCAGGATAAACGTTAGGATGAAAGACATTAGAGACGAAACGGAAGGTGGGTGGAGAAAGAGGGTAATCTTTGAAAAACTCAACTTGTAAAGATAAAGTGTGCCCCTCAAAAGGAGTAGATTCTGGGCCAGGAAAGGAACAGTCCCAATTGAATAAATCAAGACAGCCATCGGGCTTTTTTCTAGGCTTAGCTACAAAACCAAAAGGCCTATCTTTGCGCCAATTCTCTCGTTCTTGCAAGATCCTTTTTTCTGCATCCATCCCGAAAACAGATCGGATTAGCTATGTAGTGGACTGGTTGGAGTTGATTAGAGTTGTTAGGGGTTGATTAGAGTTAAAATCAAACTGGGCTAGTTTGGGTTAGTTGGACCTAAAATGAAAACCAAATTGGTACTTCTATAGATTTGACCATTTATTAGTTGGGTTCAATCTGAGCAATTGGGCACTGTTGAAAGTAAGCCAAGTTAAGCAGGGCCAGTACCTGGTGCTGACGTCTCATCATGTAGTTGATTGGTCCAGTCGAGCTCTCGTACTTCTTTTTTGCCATCAGAGTGCTTATATTCAGCCTTACAATTAGCGTTCATCTTGGTGCAGGTGAGACCAGCATCGGAATCTTTGCTTTGGTTGATTTTCCCATAAAGGTTGATGGGTTGGAAAGAGACTCCATCGGCAGCTGATTTGGGGTTGGCTTCGCTACTTGGGTTTGCGGTTGTGGATTGTGCAGTATCATCTGGTTTTTCTCCACCATCTCCTTTGCTACTATCATCATCAGCCGCAGCAACTAAGCTGAGACCTATGATAGCCAGAGAAATAGAAATAAAGTGAACAAGTCGAGCCATATCTGTCTAGTTTACTAGATATTTATAGATTTGTCAAAATACGGGATCCAATAGGTAAATGATAGGTTAGGAAAAAGAAGCATCGAATATGTCATAAGAGGATCTTTAATTGGGATGTATTAGGGGTTGGGACGAGTTAAAATAGACTGCGAGATGATGGGTCTATTTAGAAGGAACTAGTTTGGTATAGTGTTAGGTTATGTTGGTTTAGTATAGTATTGGGTTAGGTTTAGTATAGGTTTAGTATTAGGTTGGTTTAGTATAGGTTGGGTGTTGTTATATCACAACTTAAACCAATACTTACCAAATACTTACCCAATACTAAACTAAACTTAACTTAACTTAACTGCACAAACCAAGCCAAGTCAGTCGGCCCAACTCAATCCATTTATATCTTCATAAAGACACACTTGCTTCTTAAGAGAGGGATATGTTTAAGGTTGGTATGACAGAAGAAGTCCACAACATAGCGATGCATGCGCGCATGAAGAAGAGCAGAACGATCTTCTTTCTGAACAACTGCAATACGACTGGGCTGGGGATGACTTTTCTCATAGAGACACGTCCATGCTGAGGAGCACGCACACTTATCCACCAACTCGTTAGGACCAATGGCTACATTGGGAGAGGACCACTGTTCATGCTGGTGTCCTGAGTACTTGCTATCTAAAAACAGCTCACTATTATGGTATATCTTAGCCGTAGCATAAAGACGAGCCAAAGGCGGCCGTGAAACCAAATGGCGCTTCTTAACAGGCGGCAAAGACATCCATTCTTCCGCCGGGCCCTCTAAAGAAATCCGTACATTAGGCCGGCAGGACCGTCGAATAAATCGTGTTAAATTACCCACTCGGCGCGAATCGATCATTAGTCCCTGTTCTCGCAAGAGAAAGCACCGATTAGCCCCAGTGGACTGTCCCAACAAGGCAGTGTACTCTACAGAAGCTTCCACTAGGGCCCCACTCACAAACCCAATCGCTTCATTCGGACTATACTCTTGGTTAGCAAAGATCCCAAACAAAGGCACTCCCAACTTAGTCAGACCTCTTCGTTTAATCCGCTGCAGAAACAAAGACTCTTCCGCATACGACAACGAACAATCACTCCTTTTTCCTTGATATTCACCTTCTGCATTCAAAAGAGCATTGCTAGTATAGATATAGTCAAACCCATTTTCAACACACTTAACGCAATAAAGAGATTTCTCAGTCTTAATGGCCATACGAAGGGACATCACTCTATCCACACTATTTAGACACCCCGTAACCAAACACAACTTCAATCCCATGCGAAAGGGCATTATTGAATTTTTCTTGTTTCATTTAAATGCCCCCTGGCCATCTTGCTACTACAAACACCTTAGCCTTGGTTCTAGGCTGCATCTGTCAAGAGATCAATTCTCAAACCAAAGATTGTGAAGAGTTCGGTTATATGCTTGGTGAAAAGATTGCTGAAGAAGCCGTCTTTCACCAATGGGCGACCGGCAAAGAATCTACTCCCGATCTTATCTTTACTCTCTTTCTCAAGATCTTTCCCAACTATTTTGCCAGTACTCCCCAACTTAACCCCAATTCAGACAAACAAGAAACCCAAGTAAATTTCCAGTCCTCTCCACTCCTAACTCATTGCCACCCCGATTCTTTCCTTAATCTCACCACCGGCTTCACTCGTGCCATTTTCCACCGCCTTCTTCTCAGAACTGTCAAAATCCAAAAGGACTCCACCACCATCCAACTCACCATTGCCTGGAACTAATTCAACCCAATATCAACACCAACCCTAAACCAACCCAAACCCTAAACCAACTCAATCCCATCTACCAATACCAACTCAAACCAACCCAACACCACTCTAACTAATCCAATTTATTTACTCAACATACTCAACATACTCAATACTAACTCAATACTACACTACACTACACCCAATTACACCCAATACTAACCCAATTACATCCAATTACACCATACCAGTCTAACCTATTCCAACTCAATACCAACCGATATATTTAGATTAACTTAATAATAAACAAATACACTTCACATTACTTTACTAAACTTCACATTACTACACATTACTCCACCCTAATCTTTAAGTTAAGTTAAGTTTTTGAAATCTACAACTGACAGAACCAAATGTCAACTTTGATGTGAAAATTCCAAATTCCAAATTCCAACATCAATAGCTAAATTTACAATTTTCAACTTATCATTATCTCAATCCAATACTAAACTCAATCCAATACTAAACCCAACCTAATACTAATCAAAAACAATATACTATTACAACAAATCATCTAACAATCCAAATCAACACTATTTATCTCTAATTTCATAATAAACTCAACAATCAATCTATGCCACGTCATAATATTACTTCTTTTTTATTTTACTCCCTGTAAATGGAGTCATTGAAGTATCCGTCCCCTGAGACTATTAAAAGAACTTGTAAGAAGAAGAGGCTAATACCAACACCTAATTCGTGCTTCTTAGATGTAAAGTGTGGAGTTTGTGAGAAGAAGACTATTATTTTCTCTCATTCACAGTTAGCCATCTCATGCAAGAACTGTAACACAGTACTTGCTAAGCCGACTGGTGGGAAGGCTAGACTAACCGCTGGTTGTCGTTTTAAAGTCAAGGCGGCTTACTAATACTAGGAGATCTATGCTGTTAAGAATAAATAGAACAGTTGGTTAGATTGGGGTGAGTTGAGTTAAGTTAGTATTGTGTTAAGTTGTGTTAGTATTTGGTTTAGATTGTGTTAGATTAAGTTGAGTTGGTATTTGTATTGGTATTTGGTTAAGAGTTGATTAGATTAGATTAAGTTGAGTTATGATTGTGGTAAGTTAATCTTCAAGACGGGAGATGCCTTCGATGGTATTGGTGTCTAGATTGGTGGAGAAGGAGAGTTCGGTTACGGAGGAGAGTTCAGAGTCGGGTTTGGGGTTAGATGGGGTGGTATTGGGTGAGGATTTAGATGGGGTGGTATTAGGTGGAGATTTGAAGAGATCTTGGTACTTCTTTTGGGTTTTGGGGTTGAGAATGCCGTACTCAGTGAGACGGGTGGTTTCGGTGGTGGATGGTGGGATTGGTTGGAGTTGGTAGTGGTTGAGAAAACGGGTGAGATTGGTGATGGAATGGTTGGAGTTGAGAAGGTAAAGAGTGAGGATAGTGAGTTGGGGGGCATTCTGGAGGGCAAGAATTGTGGCTGGATTGGGGTTTGGGTGGGAATCGGGATGAGTTTCAATAAGAGTAGTTATGAAGGTAGTTAGAGCCTGCTCAATTGGAGTGTAGTTAGTAAGGAGATAGTCTCGGGTTTGGCGGATCTTATCGAGAGTTTGGGAGAAGTACTGGGTAATGCGTTCACGAACGGTAGGAATGAGTTGGGCTAAGGTAGTGGAATGATTGGTTTGGGCAAAGATAAAGAAAAGAGTGGCTAAATTAAGATCGGGATGATCAAGAGGTGAAATTTGAAGGGAGTTAAGAAACTCGGGGTTGGGGGTAGTGAGATCTTTGGCCAGGGAGGCTACATACCAGAAGATAAGACTGAAATTAAGTCGGTTGGATAGATTGGTGATTTGTGGGATATGATTGGGTAGATGGATAAAAGGGTTTAAGTACTGTAGGAAAAGATCGCAGGTAGGTTCATGGACAAGTGAGTATTGGGCGATTGTTTTGGCTAGGAAGTCAAAGATTTCATACTGTGAAATAGATTGGTGGGGAGGAATGTTTTGATTGGAGTGTTTAGGAGTAAATTGGGTCTTAAGCTGGTGGGCAATAAATTGGAGGATTTGTTCTTTAAGTGGTGAAGGGGCTGATTCATAGATGTGCTGAGTATGAGTGGAGAATTGGGTAAAAGGTATGTGGCCGGTTTCTACTTGACCTAAGTATAGTTGGTAGAGAGCAGTTAGTTCGGTTGGTGAAAGAGTTTGGTACTGAGCTAGTAATTCATCAATCCAAAGAAGGAAAGGACTACGGTCAATTAGAAGAGGACTTTGAAGAATCATTTGGGTTACGGCTATCTGAGGCCGTAATGGTAGAGTCTTTTCTGTGGCTAAGTTAAAGTAAAGAAGATAAAGACCTTTACGTGTTCGCATATTCCAAGCCAGTAAGTAGAGAAGGTTCTCTTTAAAGAGATCAGGATGACTAGAGTGGTGTAATTCTAGTAAGAAGTCTTTACTGGACATACTCTTTAAGAAAACCCGAGTAAGATAGCGATTGACTGAATTAGACTCAATTTCAGAAAGAGAGTAGGTAGTAAGTAGAGTTGCAAAAAGATTGGGTCTTACTTTTTGCTGGGTTCTTAGGGCACAAGCTATTTCAAAGACTCGTTTGATTAAGTAAGTATCCTTAGGTTCAGAAACCATTGCATTAGCAATCACAGGCAATAAAGTTCTAAATAACAATTCACCATCTGTTTTAGATAGTAAAGATAAAAAGGCTGGTAAATTAGCCGTTAACAATCGGAAATGAGAATGTCTAATTGACTTGCTTTTGTTCTTAAGTATGCCGATCATTTCTTTAATAAGCATTCTACTTTCACTGGAATTAAACAAATCAGCATGGCCGAGAATAAAGGCAATACAATTAGAGCGCACTTGTTTCTCTACATCTCGAACTCGACCTTCCAAGTACTCCAGTAACTCAAAGACTCTATCCGGTTTAGTTTCAGCCAATTTACTATAAACACCAGTAATCATAACAGAATAAATCACTCTATCTCGTCTTCGTTTTGAGTACCCAACACTAAACGCTTCTTTAACAAGCCCAAGTTCTTCTATTTGGGCCAAAACCAGCTCCGAGTTAAGTGCTAAAATCACTTCTTTCGCAGTTGTCCCTTCACTAACCAAAATACCCAAAATAGCACTTAAACGATTCCAAAGCAAATCAGCATGTTCTATTGGAGTAAGATTAGCCATGGGAAATAAAAAAGGAAAACAGATTATACTATACATCATATACACATCTCTTACTCTTCTTATCCCATCCCATCACATCGCAAATCAATCTCACTTCACCCCACACTATCTCACCACATCCCACCTCAATCTAACAAGTACTTAAGATCTAAATCTCTCAGAAATGATTAAGGTAGCATTTGTTCTCATCATTTAATCAGACAAACGCGTGTTTCCTCATTGAGACATATATGTATCTCCTAACCGTAGCAGATATCTAAGAGTTTAACATAAAGAAGACTACAGACACGACAGGGGGTCAAAATAAAAGAGAAAATAGGATTTGTTTGAATTGAGTTAAGTTAGTGAATATATAAATTTCCTTTTATGGTAATTTACAATTAAGTTGGTATTGTGTTTGGATTGTGTTAGTATTGGGTTAAGTTAAGATTGTGTTAGTATTGGGTTAAGTTGTGATTGGGTTAAGTTGAGTTATGATTAAGTTGAGTTAAGTTATAATTAAGTTATATCAACTACATACTTTTCTTATCTTAATCTAATTCTGTAATCACTAAATTGGACTAGTATTGGGTTAGTATAACATAAACCTAAACTCAATACTAGTACAATATCACCTCAAATACTAATTCAATTCAAATATCAACTCAATTCAAACACCAATCAAATACTAATTCAATATCAACATAACTTAACACAATCCAAACTTAACCCAATATCAACTTAACTTAACCCAATATCAACATAACTCAATACAAACACAAACTAACTCAAACTTAACTTAACCTTTATTTCTTGAAACGAGCTGATTTGCTTTTCTTATCCTTTACTACGGTAAACCCTTCACTATCTGTATCACTGAGACTATCAGAAACTGGAATGGATCTTTGGCTGGTGCTACGTGGAGCGGGTTTGGGCATATTTTGAACGGCCGTGTAACTTTGCGCCTCTGCTGGTGGATGGGACTGTCTCTTCTTTTTGGTTTTACTCTTCTCTACCACAATCCAATCTTCACTGGTTGAAGACTCGCTTTGACTCTGGTCCATAACAAAGTTGCCTGAATCATCAAAGCGTCCTAGAGGCTCGCTTGTCTCCTGCTGTTCCTGTCTAAGCAAAAAGTTACCCTCGTCATCAAAGTGTCCCATGCACTCAGCTTTGGTATCCCAAACGGCTTCTTCTTCACCGATTTCTTCCATCTCTTCGCCATCGGAGAGGAAGGGACTACTGCGGAGGCTGTGGCGATGAACGGAAGTATAGGTAGTGGTTTGTGTAGTTACTTGGATTTTAGATCGTTTAGGTGGAGTTAAGATGGGGTAGGAGAGACAGTTGCGCTCTTTAGGATTTAACGGTAGACTCATTTGGAGTATTTTAGGGTCGGGACCAAGAATGTCGGACTCTTCATTGATAAACACTGGGATGTGTTCTTCAAGTTGGCTAATTTCAGCTAAAACATCCTTGAGATCTAGAGATAGCGACTCTGGCTCGTCGTGTGAATGCATCTTGGCGCAGAAAAAAATAGGCTGATTACTCGGAGCCAAAGACGCTAGCTAGGGTATTTAGTGGCTTAAAGGCATTGAAGGTATTCATGTAATCGCAGATTGTGTAGGCCCAGGAAGTAGGAGCTTGTCCGGAGCAATATTGGAGAAGCTGGTAGGAATGGGAAGAATTGAGGACACCAATGTAAAAGAGTAAATGAAGAAACAAGAGAGTATAGGGAAAGGATCGACTGAGATTGGGGTTAAATTTAGCATCGAGGTAAGTATAGACCTGAGCAGTTAAAGAAAGAATGTAAAACCCAATTAGACCACTGTAGATGTTAAAACCACCAAGAAGAGAAATCACAATCAAGATCAAAGCAAAAACCTTGACTCCTAAGATAACTAGAGAGAAAAGAATACGACTGGTTAAGAGTGTAGCTGCTCCTATACATCGACCGAACGTTTTGGTCTTATCACCAGCAGCTGCCGTAGGAATCATAGTTAGTTCACCTTCTTCCGGATCGGCCATCAGAATAATGGGTGTTTTAGGGAGTAATAAAGAAGGATAGATACCAATGATTAGATCAAGTAAAAAGTAAGAGGCCATAAGGGCAAAGATACCCAAGCAAATGAAGAGGTGCATTTTAAGCAGGACTTCACTTAAGTACTCAATAATTGTTGTGCCGTAGAGCCAGCAAAACCCTAATACAACGATTAATTCACCCATGAGGTTTTCCAGTAGAATTGCTATCTGAACAGCTATTAATCCCAGCCAGGGATAAATCATCGGTGCAACAATTGATGGAGTAGATGGACTAGGAGAGGTACTCGGACTAGGGTCCAGAGCCAATCCTCCCCTTTGTCCGAGTGGATAAGGCTGCATACGGCTAAATACTGCATCTGTAGTAGTGTTCGTGCTATTAGTAGGACTAGCTAAGCCCAAAGAATCTAGGTGTCCATGGGTGTACTCCCAGAGGCAAAAGAGAATTCCAAGCGCCAAGTACTCCAAGTACTTAAACCCCTGGCACCCGACATAACCCAGTATCCACTTAACCTTATCAATTCTAACATGTTTTTGGTCTATCTCCTTTCTTTGCGCTAATTCGTCCATATCTAAGTGATACCCAAAAAGATCCAATAAAGCACCAAATCAGCGAAGCTTATATATCACCCCATTCCTCTCCAACCATGTCCGAGCCAACTCCAGCCCCAACCACGAACACATCATCTAATACAGACAGCACAACAGATGCAACAAATGCAGCAAATGCAACAAATGCAGCAAACACATCTAATAGTTCACATGACTCCACCCAACCCAACACCAACACAACCCCACCTCAATCAAACACCAACTCATCTCACCCCACCACAACCCCATCTCAACCCAACACCAACCCATCTGAATCTCTTCAAGCCATCAACAATGCCATCACTCGCAACGAACAATTTGACCATCTCCAGGACATTCAAGCCACCCTCCAAACACTCCTCCAAAAACACGGCAAAGAGAATCTCCCCGGTCTAGATACCATCCAAACTTCCCTTACCCAACTTACTGACCAAATCAAAGCTGCCGACCAACCAGTCCAAGTCTCCCCCCATTTCCTCCAGCGCATGCAAACTTTCGCCAGTCTCCCACAACTCCAAGCCGACCTCAAATCCTCCCCACCCCGTCCCCGCCACAACCGCACTCTCTTCGACTTCGTCTAATACTCAAGTTGAGTTTGAGTAAAGTGTTAGTTTAAGTGGAGTTAAGTAGAGTAAAGTAGAGTTTGAGTGGAGTAAAGTTAAGTGTTAGTTTAAGTAATGTAAAGTGTTAGTTGAGTAAAGTGGAGTACCTAGTTAAGTTTAAGTAATGTAAAGTGAAGTACCTAGTTGATTAAAGTAAAGTAAAGATCAAAATCGCAAGACTATTGCTTAGTCCTTTTATTGTATTATGTTATGTTAAGTTTACTACTAGGTTGGTATAACTCAATACTAACTCAATACTAACTCAACCCAATACTAACTCAACTTGACATAACATGACATAATATGACAGCCCAATCACTCAACCAATCAATGCAACCACAGTACTACACCAAACCAATCAATACTAACACTGTACTACACTAAAACAAGCTAACTCACTATCGTAACTCAACTTAATACCATCTTAATATCAACTTAATACCATCTTAATATCATCTTAATATCACCACTCAATCAAACTCAACTCAATCACAACATAACACATAGCAACCAATAAACAATCTAAACCAACAAACAAACCCAACTCAATCCAACCAATAAACAACACAACCCCTTCCAACTCCAACCCAAACCCAATACTAAACTCAACTCAAACTCAAACTCAACCAATCAGATAGCTACAGGAGATAATAAAATAGACTTTTTTTTGCAGCACCATGCAAACTGAGCAAACTAAGACTAATTCAACTCGTCCAGTCAAGTCTTCTAATAAGTATGGACTTTACATCATAATGACTGCAGTAGTAGTTGGTATAGCTGCTTATATTTGGGCCGTTTATGAGTTTAAATTTAATCGAGTTTATCCCGAAGCCATGGGTTCTATGTTCTATTCCTGGGTTAAGGAAGGAGCTAATGACTGTATGTTCGCTAAGAAGGTAGAGAAATTCCCAGGAGGACCAGCTCAAGCTAAGAATGCTGCCTACTTAAAAAAGCATTTAGATGATCATTACCCAGAACACTTCCCTAGAGATAGTGTTAACTATTTAAGTATGTCTTTTCCACAACTAGATTTATATCTAGCTCTTCGTCGTGTTTTTGTTCGTAGTGATATTACTTTAGCTATCAAAGATAAGGCAGTAGTAGATGAGTTGTTAAAAACAAGACCTGCTGATGTAAGTAGGGATGAACTTAAGAAGTTCTTAGCTACTAGAACTGCTCCTATCTTTTTTGGGCCAAGAACTGAAGCTGAGATTCAATCGGCTTTAGAAGAGTTTGGAAGGAGTATTCCTAATCGGCAAGAAGCTTTTGCTGATATCGCTGATAAGCTTATTGATATTTTTGGTCTCTTTTCTTCTGAAGTTGATTCTTATAGGTATGATGATAAAGGTAGACCGGCTGCAAGGGCTGTTGACTTAGTAACTGAACTTCTGGAGCTTGTTAATGGCGTAGATAAGAAGTTAATGGCTGAGGAAGTACGATCTCACTTGACTGGAACTGATGTGGATATGTTATTCAAGGGCTTAAACTTATCGGGTGGGAAGAGTCCAGAAAGGGCTTTGGCTGAGAAGTTCTTTAAGGATATGACTTATGGAAGTCTTTCGGTCTATTCGGCCTTTGCTTATTCACGTATGGCTTATCTATTTTACTTTTTAACGTTAGATTATGACTTTGGCCTTGAATTACCAATTGAGGCTGATTTAGCTACGCGACAGAACGTATATGAGGAGAGGATTGACCGCTTGGGTTTACTGATTGGATATTCAATGGCTAGACTCTTATCTCGTAATATTGGTCAGGAGTATGTGACTAAATCAAGAAGTGCCTTGGTTAATTTACTGTTTACGCGTAAAGTAGTCGATCCTTATCCAGGGATTGAAGCTGACTTACAGAACTTCGTGATCCATCTAAAGGGGAAGAAGAAGTTAGTGCGTAAAGCTCTTACCGGACGAGCTGTTGCTCCTAGTCCAGCCGTAGAAACTACCGCTTAAGGCCGTTTCTGCCTCATAAAGATCATAATAAACGCTTAAATGAGTTAGATTTAGTATGTTGTGTTGAGTTAAGTTAAGTTGGGTTGAGTGGGTTTATATTGGTTTAGTATTGGATTAAGTTGTGTTAAGTTGAGTTAGGATTGGATTAAGTTGAGTTAAGTATTGGATTGTGTTAAGTTTAGTATTGGATTGAGGTGGGTTAAGTTGAGTTGGGTTAAGTTTAGTATTAGCAGGATATAAGAGGATGAGTTGAGTAAATACTAAGAGTTTGAGTAAATATAACATAACTCACATAACATAACTTAATCTTATCCCAACCCAACCCATCCTACCCGAATCCTATCTTAATATTATCTTAAGCCCATGTAAACCCAACTCAATCTAACTCAATCTAACTCAACTTGATGTTAACTCTATGGGGTTCAGTTAAGGTAAGTGGAGTAAGTATTGAGTAGGTATTAAGGTAAGTATTAAGTTGAGTTGAGTAAGTTCTTTCTGGATATTAATTTTAACGAAATTTGATAGGATTGAAGTAAGATTTTGATTTAGATTGAAGTAATGGGGTTGGTGGGGGGTTTAAATTGGACATGAAATAAGTAGAAAGGAGATGGGAGAGATAGGAGGGGGAACATATAGGGGCAAATTTTCTTTGTCGGAAAATGACAGACAAGAATGGGTGGTGGTTTGTCCGAAAGAATGGATTTCTTCTTCATGCCGTCTTGATTGTGGCTGCTTTTGTGGCGGTGATTTATAATATTCGAATGTTACATACTAGACGTGAGATTGTGAAGAGTGAGATTGTTGGGTTGTTTAAGAAGGAGTACATTAAACATATGCTTCATGAAGTGAATCTGCATGAAAATGTCCCGCGTCTGGTGGTGGACAAAGACCTTTCAATGTTACTGCCGCCTAAGATGAATTTTGGGTTGGGTAGTAGTGATCGTGATGATAATAAGTCGTTTGCTAATGCTCCTAAGGAGTATGACCTTTTAATGGACCGATTGTTACATGATAAGATCAAAAATCCGTTTTTATTTGGATTTCAAAATCTTCCTAATCAAACTATTCAAGTAATTGCTCAGACTTTCTTTAAAGAAGGAAGTGTGAATACTTTGAAGGGTGAAGGAGTACTTCAGACTAAAATAGATAAGTTCTTTGCTGGTACTTTGCCTGATGCTGCTTATGCTTCAGTTTGTGATGTATTTGCGTTGCTGACTTTAAGATTGGCTCCGCAGTATGTTGCTGATGAGACGAATATTATGTGGAGTACGAATCAGGGGGATGTTTTGGAGATTAGTTCAACTGAGTACTTGGTGATTGTGGCCCTGGTTGGTGAGATTGGGACGGCTACATTAGGTATTCGGGTTCCGGCAGCTGAGTTCATTAAAGAACTAGGTGGTGACCCTGCCGTACTTAAGACTTCAGTCTTCTTGAAGGCTGTTAATCATCGCCAGACTCATTTCCCTCTGCCGGCTTAATTATTTCGTTTAATATTACTATCTCCTTGGGTTAGTATCATTATCTCAATTTAATAACATCTAATAACATATGGAGTTTGTTTTGATCTTTTAATCGCCTTAGATTGAGTTGAGTTAAGTTATGTATTAAGTTGTGTTTAGTTGAGTTATGTATTGAGTTAAGTTTAGTATTATGTTGTGTTTAGTTGGGTTGTGTTGGGTTGAGTTATGTACTGAGTTAAGTTTGTATTAAGTTATGTTAAGTTTGCATTAAGTTGTGTTTAGTTAAGTTGTGTGTTAGTTTGAGTCATATTAGATTGGCATTTGGCTAGTACTTTGGTTGTTCTGTCCTATCTTAACTTAACTTAACTCAACTCAATCTAACCCAACTTAACTTAACCTAATTCAATACACAACATAATCTAACACAACTGAACCTAACATAATACACAACTTAACTTAACTAAACTTAACTAAACTCAAACTAATACTAACTCAACTCAATAGTATTTCGTGGTTTTGCAAAATCATGGCGGGCTTTAAAGAGAACCAGAAAGAAGAGACAGACTCATTGGTAGATATACTTAGAGTTCAATCTGGGAGTTTAGAGAATAGTTATAGCTTGCCAAAAGAGTATTTAATGTACGGTGCGCAGGAGATCTCTTCCTTTGTGATGACTCAATGTATGGTTCAGAAGCTTAAAACAACTCTTATTGATATCTTGCTGCCGGGTGCTAGTGGTCTTTCTTTGGTTTATTCTTCTGAACTCCATGGGTTTGCTCTTTCGACTTTAATGAGCAAAGCACAGGAAGGACCGTCGGGTGGGTGCTTTATCTTGGCGATAATGGAGGACGATTCTTCTAGTGAGGAGTATCAACGTGTTTTTGGGGCTATTTTTACCAATCGGTTGGAATACCAGCGGACGTCTTTTGGAACGAGTAATACGACTCTCTTTCGTTTTAGTACACCCCGAAAACAGTGTACACAAGGGGCCTATAACTCTATTCTTAATCTTTATGGAGTGCATGGTGGGGGTGAGAGTAGCTTTTACATTATGGCAAAGAAAGAGTACCTGGCCTTTGGGTGTAGTGATGCTCGTTTTGGGCTAGTACTGGCTAAGGACTTATTACGGGGCGAGTCGCATCCGGTGGATACTTTTCGCAATGAGCGGCTGAGCCATAACGAGGCATTTAATATTCGGCAGATTGAGTTGTGGTATGTGCGAGTCTAGTATTTCGTTTTGTTTGGATTAAGTTGAATTAAATTAAGTTGTTTGTGATTTTGATTTTGGTTTTGATTTGGGTTGGGTTGTGTTGGTGTTGGGTTGTGTTAGGTTGGGTTAGTATTGGGTTGGGTTGTGTTAGTATTATGTTAGTATTGAGTTGGGTTAAGTTTAGTATTGGGTTTGGTTTGATTTAGATTAGATTTACTCAACTCAATACGAAACTTGACCTATCGTAATACAAAACCCAACTCAACTCAATACTAAACTCAACCCAACTCAATACGATAATAAATGTGTCTTTATTAGTCTATGCAGGTTGAGAGATTGTACTGAGATCGGCTGTGGTGGTGGAGGAGCTGTTGTACTCGATGGGCGTTTTTTCGGCGGCAGAAGTATCGGCTTGGAGAAGAGGGGGAGGCATTAATGGGTTGCCGGTTGTGAAGAGATGGCGGCATGAGAATAGCAACACTCCAACTGAGGCGGTGCAGAGACCACACATGTTGGCGACTGACAGGTGAATCTTGCCCTGGCAAACGGAAATGGCAATGATTATTAGCTCTTTGACAATGCCGATAACGGAGAGAGTAATGACACTGGTCTTTGAAATTAATGTGTACTCGGTAACACAAAGAAAGAACGACACTACGCTGCTGCCGAAGATTAAAAACAGACAGTTCAAAGTGGAGGAGAGGGTGGCAAATGCCTTAAGCTGAAGTAGGTTGTGAACGCCTTCAAAGAGAAAGAAGCCCGTACAAAGGAAGATTCCCATAAGAAGAGAAACCACACAGAGATTGTATAGTATATTATTGTGTCTGGTGATGTTCTGTTTGATAAAGTACTCTAAAAAAGCCCCACGAAACCCTCCCATTACACAGGAGCTAAGAATCATACAGATGGGCTGAAACCGATAGACCACAGTGTCGCTCTTAGAGGCGAAAAACACACCCGTGGCAATGATACAAATAGTGCCAATTAATGGCATGGAGGGCTCTTCTAATTGGAAGAGAAACCGTGAAATCAAAATAAAGATAGGCGAGCTGGATTTAAGCATTGTGTAAAAGGCTAGCGGAACCGAGCGAAGGGCATACCCCGAAAATCCGTTATCAATCGACCCGCACAGAGCGCAAGTAATGATCCAGGCATCAAAAGCACCAATATTAAGCAGGAAGGCATAACAAATCTGAAGAATTCTAAAAGTGCGCCCGGACTCCTGCTCATCGGGCTGGCGCCAAATCTGCGAAACTGGTGCTTGGGTTCTCTTGCGAGATAAACTTGGGGTTTTGTCGATCGGCGACCCTATCTTTTTCCTAATAAGGTAGGGAATTGGCGAATGGAGCGTTTGTTCGCAGGGGGGACTTCTAAACATCACAATTCCGATCACGGAAAGCCCGAAATGAATAAGATGGCTAATGGAGCCCAGAAAGAGCGGAAACCTAAAATCATAGTCGTCCTTGGATAGAAGGAAAGACGAGAAGAAGTTCATTCCTAGGGAGATGAAAAAGAAGGCCCCGATACACAGTGGCATCTTGACTTGCCTATATATTTCCATGTTTTCCTGTCTGTTTCTGGAAAGAAGAATGGTGCCGACGTTTCAAAGCAAAGATTGGTGGGCAGATTGGCCTTTGATTGGTCAAACAAATGCTAGGCTGGGCCGGGCTAAAACTGATGTTTTTGATCGGTTTGTTCGTAGTGTGGCATTGTTAGAAATTGTTGGAGGCGTGCTGAGTCATGAACTAGGTGGGCTGGAGTTGGTTGTTGTGGCGGGCATAATGGCCTGGTTGTACTTGGAGAAGGAAGAGATTGATACCGAAATGATTGTCTGTTGGGGTGGGTTGCACTACATGTTGCGCCGATCGGTGATATCAGAGGTTGTCTTTTTTGGCCTGGCCGCTCGAATTAGGGAGGTGAGCTTGGGAGTTTGTTTACGGCCCGTGGCTGTTTATGCTTTAACAGAACTAGTGGTGGTGTTGCAGAATCGCTGGCTTTGGATGTGGTGGCTAAGGAGTTTTTTGTTGGTTGGAGTAGTTGGTGGCATTCAGGCCGGTCTTATTTGGGCTGGGGCCTCGACTAACTTCAAAAGAAAGATGTTTCACTTTGCGATATTCGCTTACCTTTGGGTGGTGCCTTTAGAAGTGGCTCGTGTACAGATGGTTGGGGCAATGACTCTCTTCTCTTTGCTGCCGCGCATTAATGCGGTCTACAGCCGGATCTTCCGTTGTGAAATAGATAGATGGAACTTGGTCGCTGGTTTTGTCTCAGAAAAGGACCAGAAACAAGTGCTGTCCCATGTGTGGCTGTTGTGCAGCTGCTTTTTTGTCGTCGAGGGCGTGTCAAACCACGAGCGGGCTTGGTTCTGTTTGTCATCGGTCTGCATTGTGGACAGTGTTGCCTCTTTCTTTCCTCGTGAGAAGGGCGGTCATAAGAGCCTGGTGGGAAGTTTGGCTGGCGGAATGGTAGCTATGGTTGTGTTGCAACTATTGGGGATTAATTACCCCCTGGGTCTTTATTTACTGGTCGGGGCTGCTGAGTACTATGCCGGAGTTAATGACAACTTACTCTTGCCTGTCTTTGCCTACGCAATATCGGGATTATGTCATCTCAACAACGAGTCTAAGGCCGTGATAAATTGAAAGCTATTACAGCAAAGTGATCTGATTATCACACAACTCTCCTTGTTTATTCTAATACTAACCCATACTCAACTTAATAAACACAACTTAACAATAAACTCAACATATGACTAAAGTGATCCAAATACAACATAATACTAACCCAATACTAACTTAATACTAAACTAAACCCAACTAAATTTAAAGAAAGCACTCTGAAATGTTTTTGAAATTGTAAGCCTTTGTGAAGTTTTGAATATTTGTATTAAGTTGATATTAGGTTGGTTTAGTATTAAGTTGAGATAGTTAGACTAGTGCTGAGGTAGTGGGCGGTGGGTAAATAATAAAAGCAATGTAATCTTCATGTAGTTAGAATTCACTACTGACCCTAAGGTATTTGTGATCTTTTATTGAATTATAGGTCGATTGACAGATAGTAGTTTAGAGTTGGATTAAATAAGCGCATCGGATTGTTTGATTTCGGCGGCCCAGGCTACAAAGCTTTGGTCGCGGGCGGTGCTGTAGACTGTCAAAATGGGTTTCGTTGTGAGGTCAGCGAAACATCCCACACAGTTGGTTAGGTACTCACCGGTGGCGGCAGATTTGAATGTAAAGTTGCCGTCGAGTTTGCGGGCTACTTCCCAGAGCTCGGTGTTTTGGTTTTCGTCAATGCTTTTGGCGTCAACAGCCAGGATAGTTGGTTTACGAGCGGGAGCACAATCAGGACACGTGGTTAGGAACAAGTCATAGTAGATGTTTTTGATAGCACACTTGCCGTCGATTACCGAGAGCTTCCATTTGGCAAGAGGGTTGCTAAACGAGCTGTAAATCATTGCGGGGATCTTCTTGGTTGTCGTAAGACAGTCCTTGCAGGCGGCTAGATAGAGGCCGTTGTGGGGCGACCTGAGTGCGATTTCATCTAACTCTTCTAGACCATGGCATCCACCACCAGGGGCCGTAGTCGGGATGTATATCTGGTCGGAATGGAGTTTGGCGAGCGGGCCTTTGGTGTACTTAAGCAGCTTTGGCGGCCACATAGATTGGGGCGAGTTCATAAAATAGTTGGGGACACAGGTATATCCGGGTGGACACACCGAACTCTTGTTCAGGCCCATGATGGTATTTGGATCAACATAGGCATGGTTTGCGTCGGCTTGAAGAATGCTGTATTTAGTAGGGGGACATACCGCGGCCTTCAGGGGACTAGTATAGACAGCAAGAAGTACAGATAGGGCTTTTGGTAATCTCATCAGATGGAGAGTTGGTAGTATCTTATTTATGATGCTGATCGAACAGTGTTTCATAGCTGATGCTAGTATTGGGTGCCGTGAAACAGTGCTGGTATTGGCTTGGACATCAGCTGCTATTGAAGCTAGTGAATTAAACTAATTCAATCTAATGCCAACTTAGCATTAAACTAAACCCAGTCCAACTTAAACATAAATACTAACCCAATACTATGGCAAAACACATTGCCTCTTGTTCAATAAATTGATCCCATTGCCAATACTAATGCCAGCGCCAATACCAACACATTACGTTACAACATAGCTCAACTCAACACAACTCAACACAACACAATACTAACTCAACATAACCCAACTCAACTCAACAGTAGTGGTTTATTGCATTTATGAATAGAAGGCCAAGGCAAGCTGCTGGAGGCATTAGGATGGCACGGGAAGTGTGGAGGTATCCTTCTTGGTGTGGACAGCCCAGGTCACATAAGCAGGCTCATTTGATTCGATCGAGAAAAGGGCAGCAGGAGAGGAGATTGTAGTGTTGTGAGCAAGACAGGTTTCACAGACAGCTAGGTACTCGCCAGTGGCAGCAGACTGGAACATATATGTGTTATCTTCTTTCTGAATAACATTCCATAGTTCGTTGGGGGAGTCATCAATGATTTGCTTGGCCGAAATAGAGATCAGATCAGGCCCGAGGTTGGCAGTGCAGTTTTTACAACGACTGAGGAACATATTAGATGCCACGTTTTTGATGGCACACTTGCCGTTGACATTAGTGAGTATCCATTTTGCCTTGGGGTTGTCAAAGGAGGAGTAAACCATGGCCATCGTCCGATAGCTGGCATCGGTGCAGTCCTTACAGGCGGCAAGGTAGAGCCGGGTTTGCTCGGACATAAAACTAATTGGGCCAAGATCTTCCAGCCCGAGACAGCCGCTGCCGGCAGTTGCAGTTCGAACGTACACCTTTGGATGGAACTTGATGTTTTTGAGTTGAGTCTGCTCGGTCGGCGGAGCTATTGGGCTAATATTGGGAGTTTGTTTATCAAATGAACTGGCAGGCATGATGTAATTAGGCAGACAGGTAGCACCTATGGGGCAGTTAGGAGTGTTTCTAACCTGGCTCAAGCTATCTCTAGGCCAGAACTGATAAAGGCGGTACTTGGTGAATTTAGGAGCATCGGGTGCGCCCTGAAGACGGCTTTGAACATTAATATGGCAGACTTCCGAGCGAGCATGTCCAGTATAAACGGCAAGAAGTACAGATAGGGTTTTTGATAATCTCATCAGGTGGAGAGTTGGTAGTATCTTATTTATGATGCTGATCGAACAGTGTTTCATAGCTGATGTTAGTATTGGGTGCCGTGAAACAGTGCTGGTATTGGGTTAGTATTGTGGGCAGGGCAAAAGACAAAAGGTACTAAGCCGATATATTTATTGGGTTAGGCTGAACGTTCATCTGTGGGGGTAATTACACTCCAAAGCATATACGAGGGAACAGGGGCGGTCTCATCAGGCCGTGATTGGAGGGTTCCTTGTGTTCGCATGCTGTTTTTACCAGGGAAGCAACCCAGGCAGAGAGATAAGTACTGCCCAGAAGAGGCGACTCGGAAATAAAATTGGTCCAACTCATTCCGTATAACTTCCCAGAGCTCATCAAGTGAGCCTTTGTCCACAGCCGTTTTGTAAAGAGCAACGGCAGGCAAGCCAAAGCCACGGCCACTGCCAGATATACAATCAGGGCAATTGCTGAGATACATATTGTAGTGGAGGTTTTTAATGGCACACTTTCCGGCAATACTTTCAAATCTCCAACGGGCATGTTCGTCGCCGTAACTGGCGAATATCATAGCCATAACACCATGCTTAGACGTGGCACAGTTTTCACAAGCAGCGAGATACTGGTCTGTGTGTTTTGATTGCAGAAAGACTTCGCTAAATCTATCAAGACCAAGGCAGGTACTGTTATCGATAGTTGGGGGAATGTTAGCATTGGGTTTGTACTTATAGGTCTGGATTCTGCCATCAATGGGGTTTTGGGCCACGGGCGTTGCTTTGGATTCTAAAAGAAGCGACAACTGGCCGTTGTCACACGAATATCCGGTGGGACAAATTGTGTGGGCACTTTGCTGACCTAGTTCGTTCTTTGGCCACAAACGAAAGGTGTTTGGATCGACTGAGACATTGCCGATACGGCCTTGGAGGACAGAGTATTTGCTATCTGTGCAAATTTCAGCGCGCGCCATGCGAATAGATAATACAATTAAAGTAGCGATCTGTTGAGAAAGTCTCATCGGGTGATGAGTTGGTAGTATCTTATTTATGATGCCGATCGAACAGTGTTTCATAATTGATGTTGGCATTGGGCATTGTGAAACACCGTTGAACTAGTATTGAGTAAGATGAGATGCATAAACTGATATATTTATTGGCTTAGGCAGCAGGCGCGGCTGTAGAAGTAACTACATCCCAAAGCATATATGAGGGCGCAGAAGAGGTACCAGACGGTCTTGTTTGAAGGGTTGCTTGTGTTCGCATAGTGTTTTTGCCGGGGAAGCATCCCTGACAGAGAGATAAGTACTGCCCCGAAGAGGCAACTCGGAAAGTGAAATGTCCTTGATCATCCCGTATAACTTCCCAAAGTTCATCAAGTGAGCTTTTGTCCACGGAGGTTTTGTAAAGAGCAACTGCAGGCAAGCCAAAGCCACTGCCACTGCCAGATATACAATCAGGACAATTGCTGAGATACATATTGTAGTGGAGATTTTTAATGGCACATTTCCCCCCAATACTTTCAAATCTCCAACGGGCAGGTTCGTCGCCACGGTTGGCGAATATCATAGCCATAACACTATGCGTAGACGTGGCGCATTTTTCACAAGCAGCGAGATACTGGTTTGTCTGTTTTGATTGAATAAAAGATTCATCAGATTTATCAAGATCAAGACAAGTACTGGCAACAGCAGCGGGAGGCGGGTTGCTGTTTGGATTAGAATCTGGAGTCTGTGGCTGGGCTGTCCCGTTATTTGGAACGGCAGGACGGTTGTCGGTCTGATTCTGGGGCGAAGGATATTTACTTTCCGGACAAACTCCGGCGTGAGCAAGATATGTAAATAGTATAGCCACAATAACAAGCAACAGGGTAAACTTCATTGGATTGGCATCAGGTTAGATAAGTATTTATAATGCTGATCGAGCATAGTTTCATAAGCGATGTTTCTACTGGACACGGCCAAAGGCACTTGTCCTAAAGGAGGCTGATTCAGGAGATATAAATAAGGTTTGATCGATTTAAATGCCAAAAGAAATCAAAACGATACACCGATCACAGATATAGGTCGGGTTACGAAAAAAAGCATGGAAACTACTAAGAATAGATTGGATGACGAGGAAGAAAGGCGCAAAAGTATGCTTAGTACCTGGCGGCCTGTGCAGCTTAAGACCCAAGTGAAGTCCGTGCTTGATGTCTTTGTTCATGTAAAAGACCTTAATTTGTCTTCGATTGTGTTTTCCACTATCGCCAAGGACATGAAGTTCTTTATCAGAAGTTTGGGCGAGCTGGGCTCGCTACTAGCCGAAATTATCTATCGAGAAATCAAAACCGGCAATATGCAGAAGGAGCACAAGCGGCAGGTCAAGCGCCGCCGGCTGATTTGGCAAATACGGGCTATTTTTGATCATCTTTCAACATCCGATAATGCCTATATACTAGGGCGGCAGAAAAGTCAGCAGCTCAATTTCTGGAATACAACAGTGCGCTATCTAAAGACCCATGGCACGCCTGTCTTTGAGGCGTATCGCTATAGGATGGCCATGCTCAAAGAGGCCCAAATCCAACAAGAGAAAGCACAGAGCCGTCTGCTGGCTTGTCACCGTGCAAAAGGATGCTGTGGCGGGAAGAAACAGACCCGAAGCCGGCCAGCAACAGCTCGAATGGTGATACCGACCGTGCCCGAGGCGCCACAAGCAAACCGGCTTCTATTTTCTACTCGCGGGCACATTAACAAAGACATTCAGCCTTTTTCGCCTTCTTCTAACTGGCGGCTGCAATACGAGGTTTACTGCGCCCAGTACTACGATCTGCTCTACAAAGAGCGATACAATGAACACGGGCCGGTGCTCGAAACGGGCAAAGAAGCTATGCTTTATAACCACTACATATCGTATTACAACCACTTTATGTCTAAGTAATAAAAGTGGTTGGTGTTATCAATGATATGCAATATTGTTGTTTATGTTTGTGTTCGGGTCGGTTGTCCTTTCCTTATGGGACGCATTAACAGTCGAATCTTAAGTATAAATGTGGCCAGTCTACATGCTTTTCAAAGGAATATCCTGCTATGCTGGGGGTGTTTTGTAAGTTGGGTTAGTATTGGGTGCCTGTGGAGGATATTTCAAGGAGCCGGCGAAGTATCAAGGACTACTCCATTATATTGAGCATATGTTATTTATGGGTTCGGTTCACAACCCAGATCCGCCTGCGTTGCATAATATAGGGCACAAATACAATGGAACACGCGATGGATTTACTTATATGTTTCTTTGTGAGTTTCGGTGCCATACTATGAATGATAGGCTAATTAACTATCTTAAACTGTCGTGCTCCGGGAAAGGGATAGTATTGAGTTAGTATATCTTAAGTTCTCTTTATCGTACGTCATCTTGAGATAGTTCACCAACTCAGAGTATAAATACTAATTTGAGGTCGTGATTTCTAATTTGAGATTTAATCGCGTTCGCTGCGATCAGTACCAGGCCGATAAATATTACAGAACTTTGCCCTTGTAGATAACTCACTTTAAAGTGGAGGCCGGCGAGGACACCACATAGATAATGGAAAAGCCGATTTATTGCAATCAAATTGGATTGGGTTATGTTGGTATTTGGTTGGTATTTGGATAATATTGGGTTAGGATTTAGATAATATTGATCTGGCATCCACCAATTGAGTTGAATTAGCATAACACAACTTAACTCAACATAACTGAATACTAACTTGTGTGGCAGCCCTTCAATAAGACATTAGCGGGAATGCCCGGATCCGACGCCGGAAGGCCGCTTTGTTTCTTATCCTGTTCCTTGGCTGCCAAGGCTAGATCCAGCCGCTCACTGGCATACTTCCAGTTGAGTGCATCCAGAATCTTGCTGATGTACTGGACTTTGCAGCCTTTCTCGCTGTACCAGAGATACGCGTGCTCCCAGACGTCCACAGCAAGCAAGGGAACGTCCTGAACAGGGAACCAGTGCTCACTGCTGATGTTAAGATAAACCCGGTCTGCCTGAGGGGAGTACATGACCCAAAGCCAGCCCGAGCCATGGATCTGATTCATGGCCTTAGTTGCTTCCTCTTTGAAGCTTTCTCGGCTCTTAAAAGCCTGGTTGAATAGAGCAGCCAGATTTTGAGACATCTGATAGTTAGCTGCATCGTGAGAGAACGAGCGCCAGTAGAGAGCATGGTTGATGTAGCCACCAAACAAGAACTGTTTATTTCGCCCCGGATCCGTAATACCCGATCCACTGAGAAAGTTCTCAATCGACTGGTCCGTAAAGTTTGCTGCAGCCGCATTGTACCGATCCACATATCCGCGATGAAGCACCTCGTAGTGGTACTTAAGAATCTCCGGGTGAATGATATTAGCAACCTGGTCATAATCATGACCTAGCGGCGGGAGGGCAACTTGTTTAGGAAGATTACTTGCGAAAGTGCTAAAGTTCAAGGGAATTGTGTTTATATTTAGATTGTCTGTAAGAGGAGTAGTATTATGCATGGATTTGGATTGGCTTTCAAAATTTGCCTAAATAGGTAATCCAAGGGCACATTTAGCTTTGGCTGACTAAATATACTAACCTAACTCAACTCAAC